>NC_091754.1:63387725-63490225 GCF_043380555.1 Nothobranchius furzeri
AATTGAGTATACTTACAGTTTTGAAAGTACACTTTACAGTAAACTTGACGTAATATTCTTTTAGTACATTTAAGTATCTCTATTTTTTCTATAAACACATACTGCAAGTAAGTAACATTTAACATCTGCTATTTGCTTACTACCAATACATTTAATTTCCACTATTTACTGATACTTCGTCTTTATGCAGAGAAAAAAATAAAATAAAATAGCTAAGTCATTTTGTTTAAATTTATTAAACAGAGAGAATTAGAACAGAACAAAAACAGACCTGTTTACCAGGATTAATCAAAGATGAGAACGCAAACTGTTCTGAACATGACGCGTTAATTCTGTCCATTTTGAAAGACTTTTTAAAAATGCCATTAAAAAATCAGTCCATTTTATGGATCCACTTGCTTGGTTGTTGATGCCTTTTTGAAGTTTTCATTGTTGCATTTCTTTCGTGTTATTTTTCTTACATCTTGAACGCGCAGAGATGGAAACTTCAACTGAGCATGCCCTGTGAACACACAAAGCAAAAAAATGAACACTTGAACTGTTAGGTGAACTCTGACACCACAAAATCTTTACAGTTCGTACACTGTAAACCCGAATAAGTAGGCAGAACTCAAAAAATGTAAGGCAATTAGTTGCCTCATATTTTCTGAGTTTATAAACTCAGATATTTGAGTATATCAGACCATAAATAAACTTAAATATTTGGAGTTTATATTAAATATATTTTCAAATTATGATCAAATTAAAGTTACCGATTAAGCCAACTCAAACAGAAAATAAAACAAAATTTGAAAGAAACAATTACAAATGCACACTTTTCAAAACTGGACAACAGCAGTGTGTAGTCTTTCTTTGAGTAGGTGGTTTAAAGCAACATCAGGATGCACATCAATTCAACATTAACAAAATATGAATTACACTAACCACTATCAAGTAAGTCAGTGAGTACTTTATGCCATTTGGCATAAAACCAGTTGAGTATTGAATCGGATTAGCCTATTAGCATTAGATGCTAATAGGCTAATCCGATTCAATTATTCACGCTAAACTAAAGCCACAAATGAGAGTTGCCAGACTCAGAACGGCTGGACGAACAGAGAAAAGGTAAAACTCAACTGTTCCTCCCACTGTCTTCATGGGTGACCCCGAGAGGAAAGTTGACCATTGAGCAGGGTTGATGGTTTATCCCTTGAGGTCCACATGGCAGGGGTGAGGTGGTGCTCACTCCTCACCCCTGCCACGTGGACCCAAGGGATGAACCATCAACCCTGCTCAATGGTCAACTTTCCTCGCGGGGTCCTACCCATTAGGAAAGTGGGGGGGTTAACTCAAGGAGAAGTGGAAAATGAACATATTTGCCCAAATGGTGGTGTGTTACTTTAACATCAACAATTAAAGAGCAGACAAATAGTAAATTACATTGTGGATGTGGACAATGCTCTAACAGAGTGAGCCATCTGAATCCACCACTCTTTCAGATTTTGAGTTACACATGTAACATCAGGTCATTTTTGACTCTGCAGCTTGGGTGATAGTTTAGACTCATCAAGACCAAGTAAGATTTTCTGCGTGAACTCAAATGTGTTGGTCAGTCCCTTCGGATAATCTAGATGTAAGGCATAGATGAGGCCGAACATTACCAGGAAGGCATCAGGAAGGCTGGAGAGGTTGACAATCACATCACCCTCTAGGATAACAGATTCTCACTGGGTCGTACGTAACTGGACTCTCGGCATCATCGGTGATGGTTGTCAGGAGGACAACTGCTGCATCCCTGAGGTCCGGCTCATTGGTATCATCCTTACAAAAACGAAAGGGAGATCATACACTAATCACATTTGAACTGAAACTCTGACTGTGGCCATTTTTATTTCAGTAGATTGTCATGTAAATAACAATAAATGCAGTCTGATAGACTCCTGTTTAGGGCTGGGCAACATATCAAAGATTTATCGTTATCCAAGTTATTGTCTCTCATCCAGATAATTTTTCCCATGACAATAAATTTGATAATAAAAAAATGAAAAGATGTGTAAGTTGGCCACATTTATGTCCCTTTAAGAAGCTGTAGCACCTTGAGTCATGTAAAATTTTAGTCAATGTAATACATGAGACAGCCCCATCTAGTGGACAAATATTGTTGCTACGCATTCCTGTAGTTATCGTCTACTTATCGTTATCGAGGTGAGATCTTCAATATATGGTGATATTGATTTTAGGCCATATCGCCCAGCCCTACTCCTGTTCATTCTGTTGCTTTGTGCTCTCATTTACGAATAAAGTGAGATGGCTCCAGTGTGTGCCAGTGTTACGCTAATGAAAGCTGCTTGAATTCTTTGCAGTGATTGTAGATTTTTCTCAGTGCCTTAAAGCCTGCCACACATGAGTGTCATCTGCTGAGCAAACGGCCTCAAATGACCGCTTGCTCAGCAGATACCTCGCCATGTGCGCCTGATTTTCAGAGTTTTCCGCCTCACGAGACGCTGAGGTGAATATCTGACCAGTTAAGATATTTTCCGCCTCACAGGGGTAAAAACTCGCCGTGTGCGCACTACCCAGCTGCTGGTTGAGCTGAAATATTCTAGTGGCCAACCAAAGCACGTTCTCCGCTCACATGACCCCAAGATGGCAGCCCCCTGTCTGCATGTCAGAAAAGAAACAACACAGAGACAGAGCTGGAAACGGAGGAAATGCCTATCCTTTTTTGTTGATGAAACGTCGCCGCCACCGGCATTTCAAGGTTAGGAAAATATGGGTACAGTAGCTGGAAAGATGGACCAGGCAAGGAGTTTATGCCAATTTACTCCAAGAGATGCACCTGGAAGACCCAGAATCCTTCCGAAAGGGTAATGGAAACAGTGGGCCCATCGATCCGCAAGGTACCGTTTTGTTTATTTTTCAGACACGCAGACAGGGTAAGGGGCTGCATCTGAATACATCTTGGGGTCATGTGAGCGGAGAAAGTGCTTTGATTGGCCACTAGAATATTTCAGCTCAGGCAGCAGCTCAGTAATGCACACACAGCGAGTTTTTACCCCTGTGAGGCGCAAAATATCTAACTGGTCAGATATTCACCTCAGCGTCTCGTGAGGCTGAAAACTCAGTGAAAATCAGGCGCACATGGCGAGCAATCAGCTGAGCAAACAGTCATTCGAGGCCGTTTGCTCAGCTGATTGCTCTCGTGTGTGGCAGGCTTAAACATCTTGCCAAAGGTTTGTAGTTGAAACAATGGCACATTTTCCAAAATGTTCATGTGCGTTGTCCTTGTGTTGTCTTTATGCATAAATAAATAGAATGACTTGTTCAAATTTACAATACTGGGACTTACCACACACATGTCCTCAAAAATCCAGAGGTTTCCTCACGTTTACAGACAGGAAGGGCATGGAGAACAGTGGTACGCCTTGTGTGGACATCATGTAATTCCTAAGAAGATTAAGAGTGTAAATACTGTCAAGTTTACTAATCAAACTCAATGCCAAACTGCTCTGACCAATTTTCCAAGACAGTGATATCTGCATCTAAATCCAATGATAAACTGCTGAATTCAAAAGTTAATTTGAAGTGTTTAACATTACATAATATGGAGGGGTATTAGGGCCACTGAAGAAGAAAAAATTCTGAAAATAAATAAAGTCAGAATTCTGACATTTATCTCAGTATTCAATTGTTTCCTTCAGTGGCCCTAATACTGCCTTATTGCCTAAGAGTATTAGAAGTCACTGAAGAAAAAGAAAATAATTGAGAAAAAAAAAGTCAGATAATTTCAAAATTCTGGGATTAAAGTCAGAATTCTGACTTTTTTCATAAACCTAAAACCAAACAAACAAAAAACTATTTAGGAATTTTTTTTGTTAAAAAAAATCAAACAAACAAATAAAAAAAAAGCCTGAATTTTAAGATTTAAGTCAGAATTCTGATCCCCCCTCATAATCTTCCCCAATTTCCCTTTTTTTTTTGTTTTAGGTACCAGTCAGAACTCTGAGATTAAACTGAGATTCATGACTTATTTTCTCATAATTCTATATATTTTTCCATCAGTGGCTCTAATACTCATAGCATAAAGGCATTACCTTTAAATTGTATATTCACCAGTTTTAAAAGACAAATCTGTATACATATATAGTCATGTTATTTAGGATGTGCCATCAAAAATGCAGATTGTGAGAATTACTCACCAGTGGTCTCACTTGTATGAACCTCTTGGGGGTCAACAGCAGCATGCCATCAATCTTGTGTGCAGAGAGTGGGGTTGGATCATTGAAGTCTGACTGCAGATTCATAGACAGGCTTCCCGATGTGGCTGACAGCTCATAGGAATGCACATCTACACCAGGAAGCATAATCTGTAGAGAAAACAAACATTGTGAATCACAAGGTAGATCTGTGTTAGTCTGCAAAATTTAGGCAGTCCTCCACTATATATGAAGCTAAATCATTAATCATCTAAATTGTGTGTGTGTGTGTGTGTGTGTGTGTGTGTGTGTGTGTGTGTGTGTGTGTGTGTGTGTGTGTGTGTGTGGAGATTCAAGTGTAATTTGACTTATCCACACAAAGCTAAAAACATAACATTTAAGAATCTGGAGTAACAGTGTACAGTAAGGACAAAATTACAACACTAAAATACTGTGAAATTAATAGAAACAGCCTTCTGCGGTTCAAGATATGTGCAACTGAGCACTATTTAAAAAAACTATGGAGGGGACAAAAATGGAGGGAAGGAGGGAACTGAATAGCATCGAGATACAGCACCGTCTCTTGCGGTCACAATCCTCTTAAACGGTTAAAAAAAAGCAGGCTGCTTGCAAAGCTATCGCACGGGTGCTACGGGGAAATAGTTTACAACACAGACTGATTTTTTTATCGCTGAACAAGAGACCACTGCTCATTTACTTTTAATAAGTGGACGTTTAAGTTTGACTTGGTGGCGCTGAGCTCCCGCTTTTATTTTTTTCTCAGAACGTCACGTTTAAAAAATTATGATGGAGGGGACAAAAATGGAGGGAATAAGTCTCTAGAAGTCTAATAAAAAAGTATCTAAAATAATGCTAACCTTTAATAATGAGATAGCGATGCTCATTTAATTTAATAAATGGACTTTAGTCACACACAAAGTTAATAACACAGCTAACTCACGCAATGACTTAGCATATTAGCTTGCTACGTGGCCAACATTACTCACCATGTCCATCTTAAAAACATTTAAAACATTTAAGCAACTTTTATGGCGGCTACTTACATTTAGCTCAGTGGTGCAGAACCAGTGACTGTCAAGTGCAGATGCAGAACAGAAGCGCGACCTCCGACAGTACAGGTGCTGGCCAGTAAATTAGAATATCATCAAAAGGTTGAAAATATTTCAGTAATTCCATTCAAAACGTGAAACTTGTACATTATATTCATGCAATGCACACAGACCAATGTATTTCCAATGTTTATTACGTTTAATTTTGATATTTATAGGTGACAACCAATGAAAACATCAAATCTGGTATCTCAGAAAATTAGAATATTCTAAAGGCCAATGAAAAAATGTTTGTTTCTCTAATGTTGGCCAACTGAAAAGAATGAACATGAAAAGAATGTGCATGTATAGCACTCAATACTTAGTCGGGGCTCCTTTTGCCTCAATAACTGCAGTAATGCGGCGTGGCATGGACTCGATCAGTCTGTGGCACTGCTCAGGTGTTATGAGAGCCCAGGTTGCTCTGATAGTCGTCTTCAGCTCCTCTGCATTGTTGGGTCTAGCGTATTGCATCCTCCGCTTCACAATACCCCATAGATTTTCTATGGGGTTAAGGTCAGGCGAGTTTGCTGGCCAATCAAGGACAGGGATACCATGGTCCTTGAACCAGGTGCTGGTGGTTTTGGCACTGTGTGCAGGTGCCAAGTCCTGTTGA
Organism: Nothobranchius furzeri; assembly: GCF_043380555.1. Classification (NCBI taxonomy): domain Eukaryota; kingdom Metazoa; phylum Chordata; class Actinopteri; order Cyprinodontiformes; family Nothobranchiidae; genus Nothobranchius; species Nothobranchius furzeri. Next base: position 63,393,626 of record NC_091754.1, read on the forward strand.
AAGGTGAAGTCTGCATCCCCATAAAGTTGGTCAGCAGCAGGAAGCATGAAGTGCTCTAAAACTTCCTGGTAGACGGCTGCATTGACCCTGGACCTCAGGAAACAGAGTGGGCCAACACCGGCAGATGACATGGCACCCCACACCATCACTGACGGTGGAAACTTTACACTGGACCTCATGCAACGTGGATTCTGTGCTTCTCCGCTCTTCCTCCAGACTCTGGGTCCTTGATTTCCAAAGGAAATGCAGAACTTGCTTTCATCAGAAAACATAACTTTGGACCACTCAGCATCAGTCCAGTCCTTTTTGTCCTTGGCCCAGGCGAGACGCTTCTTGCGCTGTTTCATGTTCAAGAGTGGCTTGACACACGGAATGCGACACCTGAATCCCATGTCTTTCATGAGTCTCCTCGTGGTGGTTCTTGAAGCGCTGACTCCAGCTGCAGTCCACTTTTTGTGGATCTCCCCCACATTTTTGAATGGGTTTGTCGTCACAATTCTCTGCAGGGTGCGGTTATCCCTAGAGCTTGTACACTTTTTTCTACCACATTTTTTCCGTCCCTTCGCCTGTCTGTTAATGTGCTTGGACACAGAGCTCTGCGAACAGCCAGCTTCTTTAGCAATCACCTTTTGTGTCTTGCCCTCCTTGTGCAAGGTGTCAATGATTGTCTTTTGGACAGCTGTTAAGTCAGAAGTCTTCCCCATGATTGTGGTGCCTTCAAAACAAGACTGAGGGACCTTTTAAAGGCCTTTGCAGGTGTTTTGAGTAAATCAGCTGATTAGAGTGGCAGCAGGTGTCTTCTATATTCAGCCTTTTCAGAATATTCTAATTTTTTGAGATACCAAATTTGGAGTTTTCATTAGTTGTCACTTATGAATATCAAATTTAAATGTAATGAACATTGGAAATACATTGGTCTGTGTGCATTGCATGAATATAATGTACAAGTTTCACGTTTTGAATGGAATTACTGAAATATTTTCAACCTTTTGATGATATTCTAATTTACTGGCCAGCACCTGTAAATGCACCTCCAACCCTCACTCTTCTTCTCGGTCTGCTGCTGAGAAGCTTCGAGAGCTGACTGAGCAAATGCTACAAAATAAAAGCACTTCCTGTGCGTGTAATTTCACAATAATTCGTAATTTCATGCTTAATATGTTATTTAGGACAGACAGACAGAGTAGTTATTTCAAAATAAGGCAAAGTTTCAAGCAAGGATAAACTCAGTATGGAGGAAGTGATTATGTTAAACAGAAAGGACATGTCAAAAAGGACTGATTTCAAAATATATAAAGCTTTACAACAGGATTTGATTGTTAAGAATATAGATATTAAAGAAAAATGGGAACTGGAAGTGAACATAATGATAACAGATGAGGAATGGGAGGAAACACTTGAAGCAGGCCATAAACTAACTAATAGTCCGTCTTGGAGGGAATTTGAATGGAAGGTGAAGATGCATGCTTTAAAACTCCACTTATCATGTCTAAATAGTAATGTTTCAAATTTATGTTGGAGAAAATGCGGGCTAGTGGGAGACTTTTCACATATACTTTTGGACTGCCCTAAATTCATACCATTCTGGGAAGGTGTTAGGGAGAAATTGAAAGAACCTTGAAGGTGAAATTACAATTTAAGTTAAAATGGTTTGTACTGGGAATGCTGCACCAAAAATCATACACACATAATGGAGACATACGTAATCAGAATTCTGCTTATGACTGCCAAGAAGTGTATTACAGTTTTATGGCTGGACACAGAACCCCCAAGAGTGGCACAGTGGAGAGGCAGAGTTAGACAGGTCTACAAAATGGAACAAATTAATGCAAGACTATGACTGGGACTAGGGAAATTTGAAAAAATTTGGGAACCAATAAAACAAATGTTGGAAAGATAGTACTCTCATTTGAAAATTATTATTATTAATTTTAATTTTTTTATTTATGTATTTTTGTCTTTTGGGTGAGTTATTTAGCTAGATCAAAGTAAAATGTAGAATGTAGTAGAGAGCAGATAAGATGAACACAGAGAAAGCTTGTCAGAACTATATGTACTGATTGGTGATTTGGTTAAGTTGGATAGATCTCATGGCCACAAGGAAATTCGAACTTTGTTCAGGGAAACACTGCCCTGGAGAAGGGAAGAAGAAACTCAAATGCACCTCCATGTAAATGTTGTTGTCCTAATTCAAAAATAAAAAGTTCCAAAAAAAAAATATATATATATATATATATATATATATATATATATATATATATATATATATATATATATAATAAAGACATTAAAGAACCGAACTTCTTGAATGTTTTTTGTGACAAAGAAGTATCTGTTCCAAACCCTCTATCAGAGAAAAATCAGAGTTTTAGAAATAACGGGACACTCAGTAGAGCCATTATATTATATTTTTTACAAGTGTATGTAAACTTCTGACCACAACTGTATATATATATATATATATATATATATATATATATATATATATATATATATATATAATAAAGACATTAAAGAACCGAACTTCATGAATGTTTTTGTGACAAAGAAGTATCTGTTCCAATCACTCTATCAGAGAAAAATCGGAGTTTTAGAAATAACGGGACACTCAGTAGAGCCATTACAAGTGTATGTAAACTTCTGACCACAACTGTGTGTATATATATATATATATATATATATATATATATATATATATATATATATATATATATAAAAGTATATATATATATATATATATATATTAAGTATACTTATACATTACTTGGTGAAATATACTTCTGATAGAGTCAAGTACAAGTATAGTCTAAATGTAAGTAAACTTTAATGTAAGTATGTATTAAAGTATACTTAGTAGTATTTAAAAAATGTACTCAGATAACTATACTTCTAATAAGTACATTGAAAGTAAACTTGGAAGTATACTGTATTCATTTTTAGTATACTTCAAGTATACTTCAGTGTACTTCTTTTTGGTAAGGGATGGCCTTGAATACAAGTCAAATCTCATTGGACAAGGCTATGATGGAGCCACAGATATGAGTGGCAAACACTCTGGTGTTGCTGCAAGGATAAAAGAAAAGGCAAACAATGATTTTTATGTCCATTGCAATGCACACTGTCTAAACCTGGTTTTGGTTGACACTGTAAAATCAGTTCCAGAGGCTGATTCCTTTTTCTCCCTTCTTGAGAGGCTTTATGTGTTCATGTCAGGATCCTATGTGCACCAGAGGTGGCCGGATGTTCAGAAGGAAATGTATGGTGGCCAGCCCAGGGAGTTGGTAAAACTCAGTGACACAAGATGGGCATGTAGAGCTTTGGCTTGTAGGAACTTAATGGATAGGTTACCTGCTGTGTTACGTGCTCTTCAGGACATAAGCACAGAAAATCATAGACAGATCTATTGATGCTCGAGGTTTGCTTGCAGATTGATCTAACCTTTATTAGCCTTCTTGCTACCTTCCGAAAGTTGTTCGGAAACACAAAGCTGCTTTCCGACTTATTGCAGTCACCTTCTGTTGATTTAGCTATGGCAGTAGACATGGTTAAGTCCCTTTGTGATTCATTTCAGGAGTACAGGACTGACACATACTGTGATCAACTATGGCATGACATAATGGAGACTGCCAAACAGTGCAATGTAGCTATTGAGGATGGTGAGAGAAAGAGGTTGCAAAAAATAAACTCTAGGCTAGGTGGCTCTTTTGTGACATGCACTTTAGGCTTGCGAGAGGGTAATGATGACAAAGAAACATTCAGACAGAGACTGCTCTACCCCATTCTTGACAGAATAATGTGTGAAATGGACAGAAGGTTTTCAAAGAACAGCTGCACAATAATGAAAGGTGTACATGCCTTACTTCCTAAATGTAGTCAATTCCTTCAAGATAACCTGGTACTTGACTTGGGTAAAATGTATGGATGTGATTGTGAAGATCTTAGCCATGAACTTCACCAGGCTAGGAACATTTTGAAAAGAAAAAGTCATAGTAAGGCTACACAGTTATCAAGCATTTTAGACTTGACTCTATTTTTAGAGCCACACCAAGAAGTGTTCCATGAGTTGTTCAGGCTGTGCAAAATAGCTGTGGCTCTTCCAGTTAGTAGTGCTGCCTGTGAGCATAGCTTTTCAACTCTGAAGCTCATCAAAAATCACTTAAGGACAACAATGGGAGACAGCAGGCTAAGTCATTTGGGAGTACTTAGTATTGAGTCAAGAAGAGCAAAGACATTGGACCTGGATGAATTCATTACAGTGTTTGCAAGGCAACACAAGAACAGACGGATTAATCTGTTGTGAAACCATATTTGAAACATTTGAGGGTACAAGCACACAATCTGATTTGTGTTTAGAAATACTTTTTTTAACTGTAAATGATTTGATGACTGTACTGAAACTTGATGTTAAAGTATGATCGTCCTTGTATAATTTTTATTTGCACCTATTGTATGTAGTTTAACTGAGGCCTTCGTCCAGGCTAATTTATCTGATTTATGTTGGCACTTTATGATATTACAATCTTTTGTACTGTTCTTTTATGAACAGTTAACTAAAAAATAAATAGGTTTCACTTTACCCAGTGTGTTGTTTTATATGTGTTTGTATTGGTTGATTATTTTATGTCTTTGAACACATTTCTTCTCCAGCCCTCAGAGAGTACAGACGCTTTTTTTCTCAGCTCCCTTATCTGCTTCCCCAAGGCTCTCTGTCTGCCTACAGAGCACCTCTCTGCATTTCTCCTGAAATCACTACTTCTTTTTTGGAAAATGGACTTAATTAACTGGTCATTCAACGCGATTGATAAAATTTTTTCTACGATGAGAACGGAGAAGGGGGCTCTCACCTGTCCCGAGGGGACATTCGCAGCGGGATATGCACTCGATTCTTGGGAGGTCTGGCGAATCGTGTGCCTCTCTCAGTTGTCCATCGAGGATGTGGAAGATTTGTGGATGTTCGGCCTGGCCTGATGATCACTGGATTTCTTCTGATTGGAGTGGGAGGACATCTGGTTTTCTGGAAATTTGGGAAGACGGGAGCGATTGGAGTGCGACCCGCGCCCATGGAATGTGCCGCTCGTGCGGTGACCTCACAGACTGGGACGTTACTCGAGGTGAACCGTGAGCTGGATAATGTCCTCGAGGCGTTGCCTGTGTTAGTGTGCAAGACGGATGTCATCTCGGAGAGGGTCGCCGAATGATGTGGGGATGTTTAGAACGTAAAATTGGCTTCACTGGTGGACATGAATGACCACTTATAGACTCCAAGGCAGAGAGGAAAATTATCTCTGCCTGCCCCAAACAAAGTCATGTTTATCCTTATGACGCCAAGGCAGCCTCTCAAGGCTGCTTCAACACACCCCCACGAAAGGAGGAATGCTGACAGATGCTGTGTCCCGACCTTCCCCCCCTGCCTTCAGATTGTGACTTCTGCTTGAGGTCAGCGACCTGCTGGAAACTCAATGTGCTCTCTGTTCCTTATCTCTCCCTCCCACCTGTCTGTCTGCAGCTGGTTGATGCGCCGTACTGGCAGCTCCCGTTGGAGGCTTCAGGATCCCGCCTAACCCCGCCTCCCCATCGGACTCTGATGTTTTGTATCTGTGCTGTTTGTGCTTCTATGTTGAGTTTTTTTTTTTGTATAATAGAGTTACTCCCCGCTGGGTCTAACTCTGCTATGCCTTTATTTTACCTTACCCCCAATTATCCTCATGTAACACCCTTTTCATCTATCTACTAAGGTAGCGCGACTCATGCTGCGAATGACCGCAGTCACCAATTCTTGTCATGTGTCTTACCCATGTATGTCTGATCTCTGAATTGTGTGCACTGAAACTCAATTTCGTTTCTCTGTATGTCTTGCACATGTGGTAGAAATGACAATAAAATGACTTTGACTTTGACAAGAATGGTAATTTTGGTGGCCTTAAATTAATACAGTTTATTTAGTTTTATTTAAACAATATCAAAACATAATAGGCCATTTAAAATAGATACAGGTAGTGGAGACAAACAATGGTCAAGGAACAAAGTGGAGTTTACAAATTCTACAATGCAAAAAAAAAAAACCCTATTGATTTTGTGATGGGTGAAACTCCCCCATCTAAATAAGTACAACTACTGGTGCCACCCATGCAAAAACAGGTGCCCTACCTGGGCCACCCCATTTCATAAGGCCTGGACACGCCACTGCCAGAATGCTATCAAGTCTGACAACTGGAAGGAATTGGACCGACTCTGATGGAATGGGCGGGGCTGACTCTGGAAGGGGTGGGGCTGACTCTGGTGCAGCTCCACCTTCTGGTGCAACTCCGCCTTTGTGGTTCTGCAGCGAGCACCGCTTGGCTTGGCATCCAAGAGAAATAAGGAGGAGAGCTTCGACAGGTGTAACTTTTTATTTGCGTCAGGCTGTAGATGCACACATCTCATTCCCAGAATAGCACCGAGCACCTGGTGCCGGTCACTGTGCAAACACCGTGAAAACTGAAAATACATAATTTACAAACAAATTAAAGACAATCGCTGACAATCAGGAGCAACAAACAGAAAAAAAGAACAAATACCTTGCTCCTCTTGCCATGGGGTGCAATCAAAGTAATGTCACGTAGAGGCTTGGCACAGCAAGACCATAGACTAAATGTACAAGCATTTGTTAGGGCGACACGTTCTTATTTAATCAATTTTAGTCAAAATACCCGCACTTACGTGGAAGTTTGGTCTGCTGCAACACGCCAAGCCAGGTGGAATGCCAACGCCACGTCCACATCCGGGTTAACGCCCACTTATATGCAATTGAATGAGTGACATTGACAATCCAACAGCTCGCAGCCATTTACACTCCCACCAAATCATGATTTATGCAAAAATACTTCACATGATTTTAAAGTAGACAAATGGCAGTTAACAGTACTGTATTTTACTTCCTAATTAAAAACAAAGAGCAAAAACTTAACTCTCAACTAACACAACCAGTTTTTGTACAGGACGTTCAAGAACGGACACGGTTCTGTCTACCATTCAGATCTCTGTTTCCCATCTGAACCTTAACTCTTCGGACTATTCCGTCGTTTCCCTCTGCAGTGCCAATCACACGACCCAGTTGCCACTGACATCTTGGAAGTACATCATCTTTAACAAGGACTATGTCATCCACCTTTACATTGCGGCGCAGTTTGTGCCATTTTTGTCTGAGAGAGGTTACTGAGATATTCTCTTTTCCATCTGCTCCAGAATTGTTCTACAAGAAACTGTACTCCACGCCACCTTTGAAGTGCATACACGTCTTCTTTGACAAAAGTTCCAGGTGGTGGTAAAGCGATTTTAGACTTCATAAGGATAAGACGATAAGGAGAGAGTGGTTCAGGTACGTTAGGTTCGTTAATGTTGTAAACAGTTAAGGGACGACTATTAACAATAGCCATAGCCTCATAAAACAAAGTCCTGCAATGTTGTGTCTCCTTTCTGACCAGATGTTGAATAGATGGTAAAAGGTCAGGCTGTACCTAAACTGATCATTGCTGGGCGCTACACCTGCTCCAATACTCCTGCCAACTCTTGTAACTCCTGCTTTTATAGCGAGTCTCAAATTGAACAGAAAATGTTTCACTTCTACATAATAAAAAGAAAGAGCAAAGCCCTGTAGGAAGCAGCCATTTGTGATTTGCATAGTAAGTCATCAGCATTTTTTAAATCTTAAAAAAATTATTTTGTATTTTTAGCTGCCATCTTTTGCTTCTTTCATTATTTTCTTTTTTTTTTCTTAAAATGTCTGTTTGAAAAAACTCACCTTTCCATTTTTATTTTGTTTTTGTTGTCTTTTTCAGTGATTTTTACTCATCTTAGCAGATGACCTGCTAGGCCGGTAGATTCTCAGCGGGGCCGGTAACTTTTCTGACCCATCGGCCCAGCTGGCCAGTTGGTTGTGCAGTTCATTCCCACGCCTGAATAGCCACCTCTGTTCCCAAAATGCCCCACACTCAGGACCCACGGCCCCGCCCAGATCCCCACACGGGGTCGCCCCCACCCAGACTCACTCAGGAGCAATGCAGCCACCAGGCAGCAACCCACGGCCACCGCCAAGATGCCACAAGGGGCCCCACTCACAACCGCTAGTAGTCCACCCCGAGGCAACCCAAGCACCTCCAGAGCAGGGCAGCAGCCCCTCAGCCCCAGACCCACTCCAAACTCAAACCCTCCACCCTATCACCCACGTCATCCCGCAGGACAATATCAATGACCCCCCCATCACTGTTATGTGATCAAAAGAGCCCAGAGAGATTGATTTGAGGTGGAAGCAGAGGCTATATCAAGTATAATGTGATCCAACAAAATATTTCTATACTGGTTAATGCAAAGAGTATCTTTATTTTTCCAGTTCGTGAGGATAGTTTTCTTAGCGATACATATGGCAGTCAGAACCACGTGAACCAAAGATGTTTCAATCGGGACATCGTCCAGGTTTCCCAGCAAACAAAGAGAGGGGGAAGTTGGGATATGACATTTCAGACACTTTGACAGGTCTTCACATACTCTACCTCGAAATTCCTGGACAGGTGGACAGGACCACAGTGCGTGGATGTAATTGTCAGGAATGTTGTGTGTGCAGTGTGTACAGGTGTCAGACGACACAAACCCCATCCTGAACATCCGATGACCTGTATAGTGTACTCTGCAGCATTTTGAATTGAATTAATTGTAAATTGGGGTGTCTGATCATTTTAAAAGTTTTTAAACAAGTTTGGGACCAGAAGTTCTGGTCAAAGCTGATTGATAGACCCACCTCCCATTTTTCAATAGGGATTGCTATTCTATCATCTATTTTGGACAGTGTCTTATAAATTTTGGACTGTAGTTTGGGGTGTTTGAGATTACAGAAGTCTAGTACCCTTGGTGGCGTTTGTAATTCTACTTTATTACACTTACATTTTTGTTTAACTATTGATTTAATTTGGTGATATTCTAAAAAGCTATTCTTATCTATTCCAAATTGGGAGCCTATTCTATTAAATGGGATGAAGCCCAATCCTTTATATATGTGTTCCAGGTATAGGATTCCTTAACTTTTCCAGTGTGTCTGGACACACAACCATTTCTAGGGTTTACAAAGAATGGTGTGAAAAGGGAAAAACATCCAGTATGCGGCAGTCCTGTGGGCGAATATGCCTTGTTGATGCTAGAGGTCAGAGGAGAATGAGCAGTTTCAAGCTGAATGTTTACATTCTAACCCTCCCACTGTCCTAATGGGTGACCCCGAGAGGAAAGGTGACCATTGAGCAGGGTTGATGGTTCATCCCTTGAGGTCCACGTGGCAGGGGTGAGGTGGTGCTCACTCCTCACCCCTGCCTCATGGACCTCAAGGGAAAGTGGGAGGGTTACATAAGATGCACAAAAATGCCAAAATAATGACCTCACTTGTCTACAGCATTTTTAGTCACGTACTTATACGTTTATCAGTAAAAGTGCACTTTAAATTTATTTGTAATGTCCTTTGTGGACTCTCATGTGACTGTTTAAATTTTTCTTATGGCTAAATCTTTGTCCACATAACTCACAGGCAAAGAGTTTCCGTCGTGTGTGGACTCTCATGTGAGTGTTCAAATTTGTCCTTCGATTAAAGCTTTTCCCACAGAGTTCACACACAAACGGTTTCTGTCCTGTGTGGACTCTCATGTGAGTGTTCAAATGTGTCTTTAGAGTAAAGCTTTTTCCACAGAGTTCACACGCAAACGGTTTCTGTCCTGTGTGGATTCTCATGTGACTGTTTAATGTTGATTTTTGCCTAAATCTTTGTTCACAGAGCTCACACACAAAGGGTTTCTCTCTTGTGTGGATTCTCATGTGAGTGTTTAATGTTTGCTTAAAACTAAATCTTTGTCCACAGAGCTCACACACAAAGGGTTTTTGTCCTGTGTGGACTCTCATGTGAGTGTTCAAATTTCCCTTTAGAGTAAAGCTTTTTCCACAGAGTTCACACGCAAATGGTTTCTGTCCTGTGTGGACTCTCATGTGAGTGTTCAATATTGATTTTTGACTAAATCTTTGTTCACAGAGCTCACACACAAAGGGTTTCTGTCCTGTGTGGACTCTCATGTGAGAGTTCAAATTTTCCTTTAGAGTAAAGCTTTTTCCACAGAGTTCACACGCAAACAGTTTCTGTCCTGTGTGGACTCTCATGTGACGGTTTAATGTGAATTTACGACTAAATCTTTGTTCACAGAGCTCACACGCAAAGGGTTTCTGTCCTGTGTGGACTCTCAAGTGACGGTTTAATGTGAATTTACGACTAAATCTTTGTTCACAGAGCTCACAGGCAAAGGGTTTCTCTCTTGTGTGGACTCTCATGTGTCTGTTTAAACATTTATTATGATTGTGACAAATGTCACAACTAAATGTTTTTGGGTTATTCTGGACTTTCCTGCAAAAGTCTACATGTTGCTTTACTCTAACATTTTTCTTATTAACCACACATCCTGAAGATCTTATTGCTGAATGGCTCGTCACTCTTTCATGTCTCTGGAGAGACCACTTGTGGAGAAACTCTTTACCACACTCGAGGCAGCAAAAGGATTTGTTGACAGTCTTAATATCTGACTCAGAAGACCTGCTCTCATTGCAGTCAGTGTCTCCATCTCCAGTTTCAGAACTAGAGTCTAATAGCTCAACATTTAGATTCACATCATCTCCACTAACTTCAGTCTCTGAAGAATCAGATATCTGTTCATCGGGGTTCAGAACTGGGTTCCTGCTAGATTCTGCTTCTCTGCCAGTTTCTGCTGTTGTCTGGTCAGCTGAGCTGTTGGTTGGAACATCTCTGTCCTCTATTTGCTGCTGATAAAGAAGATGTAAGACCAGAGGTTTGTCTTCATCATCCTCACTTTTTATAGAACCTGATATGAATGGAAACCTGGCAGAATTAGTCTCCTTCTTCAAAAGGAGCTGCTCTCCTTCCAGACTGGTCCAGAGTTCCTCCTGTTCCTCCTTTATGTGGAACTGTTCTGGGTGCTGCTGGTCCACACCAGCACTCTGATCTTCAGGAGCTTCTTCTTTAACCATCTGGAGAACATCTATGGGAAACAGGAACACAGTATGTGAATTAACCACTGTAACTTTATTTTCACACATATATCAACAAACAGTTGAATTACTGGTTTAAGTTGGTGAGATCAGAACTAACTCGGAGAACATGAATTAACTTTTGCATTGAGTGACTTTTTTTATCTGAGGTGAATGAATAAATATAAAAAAAAAGTAGAATTACTAGAATTGATCAAATTTTTCTTATTTTCAAATTTTTCTGTTTTGGTGGCCTTGTCTTGACAACATGTCTGTGAAGGTTCTCAGTCATCCAGGTCATTGTAGTCTAAGGAGCTTTGAAAGAAAAGCGTCTGGACTTCTTTGAGTTGCTTGAAGACGTTTCACCTCTCATCCGAGAGGCTTCTTCAGTTCTAAGGTCAAATGGTGGAGAGTCCCAGATTTAAACCCAGTGGGAGTTTCCCCCCAAAGAGGGAACAAAAGACCCCCTGATGATCTTCTACATAAACACATTGAGGGATTTTCAAGCTTATTACCTTCCCGGTCGTGCGACCCAACATTACAGCCTACTACACAGCAAGTCCTACCCATTGCTGATGTAATAAGGGTGCCATCCTGCTGCTATCCATTTGTTCCTCAGTCCTCGGTGACAAGAAAGATGGCGTTACCAGGGCGCGCCCCCATCGTGCAATGTCACACTCCAAAGCCCCATTAGAGTCTCATGTCGTGTGAACTGTTGATGTTCGTGCTTATATGTTTGAGGTGTTTTGCATAGCAAAGTTAGCCCCTGTCGAGAGTAACTCTGAAATGCCTTTTTGTCCCTCTCCCCCATTTATCCTCATGTAACCCTTTTCTATCTAATTGAAATGAGCGCCTTGAATGGCAGCTCTCGTGGTCTGCCTGCATCGGTTTGGTTCTACATGTTTTGTGTGTGTAACCTCGCTCAGGCTGAACTGCGGAGTCAAATTTCTGTGCTTCGGGACGCTGGGGCACTGACGATAAAGCTGATTCTGAAAATGGCAGGAGGAAACGATCGTGACAGTTTTTTTAAACTGTCTGTCAAATGAAAACATGTCTCAGCATGTAGGTGTTGTCTCTGTACCTGCTTGTAACTTACATTGATAATAACGTGTTAAATTAAGGCTCATCCAGAAAATAAAACCTGGCGCAGCTACCTGGGCACCAGATTCAGTGGAGTAATGTTTTTGGACGGCTACTTTTAACTATTACTTGATTATAAATATGTTGCAGTAGTGCTAATCTTACTTAAGTGATATATTTTCAGGATATTTTGAGCTCATTTGTTTCCTTTGAAGACGAAGAGATCTACGATGGGCTGCATGGTGGCGCAGTGGTTAGCACTGTTGCCTCGCAGCAAGAAGGTTGCATGTTCAAAAACTCGCCTCGGCTGCGGCCTTTCTGTGTGGAGTTGTGTGTTCTCCCCATGCATGTGTGGGTTTCCTCCGGGTACTCCGGTTTCCCCCACAGATCACAACATGCCCTATAGGTTATAAATTGTAAGTCGCTTTCGATAAAAAGCATCTGCCAAATAAATAAACATAAACGATGACGACTGTAGCCAATTTCTGAAAATACCGACTTCTATCATCCTAGGAACCACACACACACACACACACACACACACACACACACACACACACACACACACAAACACACACACCAGTACCTGTGTCCATGCTGATGAAGCAGTCCCAGCTGATGGATGATCCTTAAGTGGTAGCAGGTTTTCTTTAGCCGTGTTTAGCTAACAGCTGCAATAGAAACAAAGCAGGAGAGCTGATTAAGATGCTGCTTCAGAACAACGCAGGCAGGGGCGCCGTAAAGCGGTGAAAGATTAGGAAGATTCTAAGGGCCCACAGCTGTCAGGGACCCAAAAACGTTTCAAAGTCGAATAAAAAAAATTAAGTTTAAAAATCATTAGTACTTTACTTTGCAGTATTTTTTCTCATTTAAGACATTAAACAATCTTTTAGTCTTTATGAAATGTATATTTATTCAGAGGTCCCTACTTTATTTTGACTAATTAATTTTAAATTACTGTGAGATTATTACTGTGAAGCACCTTTTTGAAGGCACCATACAAGAAAAAAAAAAACCCTCTTCATCTACTAAACACCTTGAAATGAAATGTTTCAAATCTGACTGAATTATGGGAGGTTTTACAAGATGTAATTTGTCTATGTAGCTTTTAGAACACAAACCAAAAATCAGTCATTTCCAAATAATTCACCAGGGATCAAAAATGAAACAAAAGTAGGGCTGCAACTAACGATTATTTTCATAATCGATTAATCTGTCGATTATTTTTTCGATTAATCGATTAATCAGTTTGTTATTGTTTAGCTATTTAACCTTTACAAGTGATGAATACATTTCAGTTAAGAAAAAGAAAAACATAAGAGGATTGTGCAGTTGACTGCAAACTATTTTATTGCACATGAACACAGTTAGCGGTGTAAAATGAGCTAAACAGTGCAAAATATCAGTCCAGAATAATTTTTTGGCATCAAAATATAAGAGGTAAATTCCACAAAAAATAATGTAGAATCTAGAATAGTTTGTAAGTGGTATGCATTGCTGGGGGGTGAGTGTCTTGCTCCCCATGTAGTTGTCCATCGTTGCTTGTTTTTTTCTGCATAAGAAACACAAATAAACTGAATTAAGTACACATATAAAATAAAGCAGCACACACACTACAACACTAAATCAATATTACATTATTTGAATTAATTAACAATATACAGTGATCATTTATTTTGACAAAAATGTGTTGAGGCGTTTTACAGCGTTAGACAGTAAAACAGCCTTTTAATAGTTAAAAAATTACTTTCTGAATTTCCTGTATTTAAAAAGTGAAAGCGTACAACTATGCCGCGTTATATTCACCTGGACACAGCTCGTTTGTATATTTTTCTCCGCAGAGTTGTCCTTTTTTGAATGAGGAACATAGTTATGGGTTTGTGCCGTTTTTCTCTTAACGAGAACATTCTTATAAACAGACGTGCTAAATTTGGCAAGTGCATGATTCACAACACGGAGGAGATTCACGATTGCATCTAGTCAATCAGAAGTAGAACACCGTAGACTGACGTGGCAAAAAAACATGTTTAACGTTCACTATGACGAACTCAGCTCCCAAATTTGATCTGCGTTAGCTTGTTTATTTTCTGTTACTTACCGGATTTACCGGACTTTCCTCTGCTGCATCAGCCCCCACATGTTTTCGTCTCAAATGTTCACTTAGGAACGTCGTGCTTCCGTGCCATGCTAGATGGTTTTTGCATCTTTTGCAGGTCACCCGTCTTTTCATGGCATCTAGAGTGAAGTGCTCCCGTACTCGTGAGGTTTTTGTCCGGGGTTTCTCTTCAGTTTTGTTGCTTCTATTTTTTTTCCGTATTTCTTCTTGTTCCGCCATCTCTCACAGCAAGATGCGCGTCAGTAACGTGTTACGTCGTGAAAACAGAGGGCACTTATTGGCTCGTTTCTTCTTCTACGGCTCCATTGGTAGATCAGTGGCTCATTACTGCCACACACTGGCGGCAAATTTAACAGATTGTAACCGATGTCAGATTGTGGTAAAAAAATAGACTTTATGTGATAAAATATGATTATTAAACAACTAATCGATGACTAAAAAAGTTGTTAACTATTTTAATAATCGATTAGAATCGATTAAATTGATTAGTTGTTTCAGCTCTAAACAAAAGCTATTAATAATTGTAATAAATAAACTTAATATAACACAATAAAATATGAAATCTAGTATTGATGATGGAGAACTACAGCTAATATCCTGCAGGAGTCTGTGCTGCATTTTCCCTGTTGTGCATTAATTTTAATGACTGGACAATTCGATTCCATAGGCTCCAATAACACGTTTTTTGTCTATAATGGGAGGTGGCCACCACCGCCATTTTGACCGTGTCACAGGTTCCGTCCAGCCCAGACAATTCCATAAAAGGGAAGAGAGGAGGAGCTGAGGGTGGGGCTGTAAGGCTGGGATCGAGTGACGACACCCAGGCGAACTAGCTATGAGCTAACCTGAAGCTTACCCAAAGCTAACACGGAGGTGGGAGCCGAGCTAACGGATGTAGCCACCTAGCTTCAACCCTACCGGAGCTAACTGTGGAACACCCATGGACCTGAACCTAACACGAAGTTTAGGTGGAGGTTTTCGGCGCCTGTTCGTGAAAAGTACCTGGATTAAAAAAGTATTAAATCGGTAAGTTTATAATTTATTTCCGTAATGAAAACATTTTGCTTTGAGCAAGTTTTCAGTACCGTATTTTCCGGGCTATCGCTCCTGAGTCGCACTAGCCATTAAATGTATAATGAAGAAGAGAAAATATATTTAAGTCGTATTTTGGGGGGACATTTTATTATTTTTCTTACAAAATCTGAGACCAAGCGTTTCACATTGCAAGACAAGCACCGGTAACCATAACAGAATGAACAACAGCGCGCCATGGTCCCCAGCCAGCAGAGGAGAGGTTGGCGGTGTTTCAAACCCTCCCGGCCGGCGAGGAGAGCTCATTCCTGGGCTGGAGCCGGCCCTCAGCACCCCGCCACAGGCTCCAATAGATGCTGGCGGTGTTTGAAACCCTCCCAGCGGGACAGGGGAAGTCATTGTTGGGTCTGAGTCGGCCCGCAGCAGCGCGGTGTAGCCTACATATTTTGTTATATAAGTCGCTCCGGAGTATAAGTAGCAGGACCGGCCAGACTATGTAAAATTGTGCGAGTTAGTGTCTGGAAAATACGGCAGTTATTAGTATTCGAGCTAAATTAGCAGCCTAAATACATTTCATATATTTCCAAAAAGTAATACTTGTTTGAATCTTGTACAGCCAACTAGCCTTTATTCTGGACTCAGTACAATTCACCAAAAGTAAAGAGACATTCTACAGATGAAGAAAGCACAAGATAACTTACTGGAAGACACTGAATTATCATGAGAACCAGAACAAGAGAGCCTGATAACAGTCATGTGAAAATAACAGTTAAAAAGTATGTATGTGTAATAGAAATAAAAATATATTAGAATTAGTGTAACTCACTGTGATCCAAACAATAAATCAGCCATAGCTGATTAGTAAATATGACATGAGGTCTGGGAGTTTTTAAGGTTCATTCTTTTATAGGGCTGGGCGATATATCGATATTCTTTAAATATCGGTATAATTTTTAAACAAGATATAAGATGACTTTATATCTTTATATCGATATAACTGGCCAAACTGCTATGCTAGCGATTAGCCGCTATGCTAGCGACATGTTGCTCCGTCTCTAAGCGGCTATTACGTGTATTCTCACAAGTTTCCTCAGTCTGAGAGCCTCTGGGTAAATGTGCTGCTCTAAACTTTGCATTTGGCCTCCTGGTTTTTAATTATTTGGGGACGTTCAATGCCAACGGAGTTCTCTTTTCCATCCTGCTTGAGCGAAGAGAAGAGATGAGCCAAAGCCCTCCCTCCCCTGTGCAATGAGGAAACGACTACGGAAAGCCGGAGTGGCCAAATGATCCGAAACATATTGTAAGGGTTTGAATAGTAAACTATAGGGTTATCGTTTTATTTTGAAGGCGAACTCAGCGGGTGAGAAATGTTGTTCCGGTTCCGGTTTTTTCCGCTCTGGTTTGCTATGCTAGTAAATACTCCGTTACGAGTGATTCTGATGAAAAAGTTGAGTTTGTAAGGTGTGGGTTATGGCGACAGTAGCCCGAAAATAACACTCATAAAAGAGCAACCAGAGATTCTGAATCATTACTGTATAATCACTGATTTGAGCCAACACTGCTAACTAATAACTAACAACTAGTTAATAACTAGTTTTTCTAATTACTAATAACTCCATGGTGCATGACCCATGTGATCTTCAGTAGATGCAATTACATCATCGTACATTTAGCTTAACATGATGGGGGTTTTTTTTCTCTGGACAAGACCTATACAATATGGGCCACCTCTAGATGAAATTTAAATAATTTTACATTAATTATAAATATACAATTAAAAAGTGCCTATGGGACATTTGATACACCTCTGGCTCTCAACTGTGTTAGTGTGTGTGTGTGTGTTAGTGTGTGTGTGTGTGTGTGTGTGTGTGTGTGTGTGTGTGTGTGTGTGTGTGTGTGTGTGTGTGTGTGTGTGTGTGTGTGTGTGTGTGTGTGTGTGTGTGTGTGTTAGCAGACAGCTGTACCTGTGTTACTAAAGCTCAGACTGGTAGAGAATAGGCACTACGGTTAAAGTTTGACAAGAATCAATACATTTTTATGCATTTAACCTACTGATTTATGTATATAATTTCTCAAGAGCTTGAAGTGAGTTAACTTGTCAACAGTTTACAGGAGGAAAAATATCGAGATATATATCGTATATCGGAATTCAGCTTAAAGATATCGAGATATAAGTTTTGGTCCATATCGCCCAGCCCTATTCTTTTATTACATTTTTTTCTTAGATCTGTTCAAAGATCACCATGGCAGCCTGTGTGTCTCCAACATCAGCTACACAACGCAGCAAGTGTGAGTTCCAAATACCTGTCTTGACCACTTCATGTATGGTTTTGTACTTTAAACAATTATGACAAACCTGTTATTTTTTCTCCATAGCCATTTGGATCATTGGAGACAGCTACGTGAGGCGTGGTGCCCAGAGAGCTGCAGAGACCCTCGGAGACAACCTTTTAATATTTTACTTTTTTTTTTAATGAGTCGACACTTTGTGCCCTGTTGTTTTATAAAATGTAGTGTTAAAAATAAATGTTTTTGCTCAATTACTGGAATTTCTTTGGTTAGGACTACAAAGTGAGGAATAATCATTTACAAGTTATTTGTACAACAGGCCCATTTTAAATCCCAACAGTTTCTTAGCAGCCAATAGAAATGTGTTCTTTACTAACTTTACTTGGTTTAAAAATCTTACTAAAATAAACAGAGTGCCGTATTTCAAAACCCAATCATACTTGTTATGTATACATTAGCTTTGTAGATATTTGTGTGCAACAAAAACCAAACTTAAATAATTAGTCATTCTTTATTGAAAAACAACAAAATACAGGTATACAGAAAGTGTTGGAAAATGATAACGTGAAAGTATTGCTCTTTAAATGAAATACTACTTATTTTTAAATAGAAAAAATAAAAATGTCCTGTACAGCAACATGACAGAAGAATGGTGGTCTGTCTGTCAGAATGGGCTGAACAGATTTGCTCTATGAAGAGGAGCCTTAATGTGTACGAGGTTCCCCTTGAGTAATATTGGTTTGGGTTATGTATCGCCACATCAGCATGTAAATGCTGAACCAATCTGGAATAAAGACTGCTGATAGAGGATAAACAAGTAAATAGGAGGAAAAATTAATACAACTAGGAAACCAAAATAAAAACAGCAACCAGCAGCTGCACCTGTGAAGAAACATTTCTAAGAGTCATCAAGAAAACGTGGGATGAACAACTATAAACATGTAAACCATGAACCACAAACATCATGAACAACAAACATCAACAAGCATGTGTTCGTGCGTGTGCTGGGATGTGAAGTGTTAAGCCTGGTTTATGCTTCTCCTTCAGCTCCGCAAGGGACAGACACGCACGGATTGACGGAAGCGTTTTGCTCTCATACTTCTCCGTCTCCTGGAGAGTGTTGCAAAGCAATTGCCCGGCAGGACCACAGAGGGCGTAGCGCTGTTCTGTGGTATCCTGTCATGTATCGGTCCAAGATAGTGTGTTTATATTGTGTTTTTTGTGTATATAAGAGACTTTTAACACGGACGTATTTGTCTCTCATTCTCCCACCGCTTCATGCGCTCCCCACCTCTAAACCCACGTTTCCTGTCATTTCCGTCCACAAATAAAACGCTTGCTGCGCATCTTTTCACTCCTCCAGTCACGGGAGAATTAAACGTTCATATTTTTAGAGTTTTTTCGCGAGGCATTCTTCAAGCTTCTCCGTGTCTGCCGCTAGTTAAAACTCGGCTCTCTTTGCAATGGCGGCGCTGTAAACAACAGCGGCATCCTGACCAATCACAAGCTTGCGTAATCCGTCTCGTTCGACGGATGTTTAAAAAAGTGGCCTCGACTCCGTACGTACTTGCGTGCCCTACGCAAGGACGGATAATGGCGTTGCGTGTCTCCGCACTGACGCAGATGGAGAAGCATAAATCAGGCTTTAGACCGCCAAGGATCAGGTGCACTCTGGAACGGCCCCAAGCGCCAGAAAACCTTGCTACAGAGAACTCAGCAAGGCCACATCCAGAACCGGGCTGACACAGGTCATGGGCCACAGGACACAGGAATCACACAGCATTTCCACCTGAAACAGAATCATTCAAATTAGAATCAAATACAACAGTTGTTCAGTATGACATCAAATGGATTTTTAAAGAAGGCAATTGGACTTCTTTGGTTTCACGAATATAGGAGGGTTGATCTTAAGCCTGATTCATGCTTCTCATCCAGTTATAAATATTAAATATTTGAACAAATAAATATTTGTTAAAAGGAAGAAACTGATGATGACTTTAAGATTAGAGGAATGTTCTAGAACGGGTCTGGAACCAACGATGGCCCTTTGGATCAAATTTGGATTAAAAAAATAGCTCATGATTTTATTTATGGATGGAATAAAAATACACGTTGTAAGCATCTTCTCAGTATCTTCATGTTGCACGACTTTCCACAGCAGAAGGACACAAAAACTGCCAGAATTATGATTAGATAGATTTACGTTTTAATCTCAGAATCCCAACTTTTCCCAGAATCCTCACATTATTCTATAAATTCAGAGAAAACAGGGGTGGACCTTTAAAGCGCCCGAGCGCCAATGGCGCTAAATTTTCTCGTTGGGCAGTAAATACTTGACAACTCACCGCCCAGGTGTCGCCCAAGCGTCATTTACACACTGGCTTTCACCTACATCATGGCCCCGCCCTGTAGGAAGCCACCGTTTTCATTTCGCGCGCGTGAACCTGCACGCCTCTAGCCACGTACTGCACTTGTACGATTCGTGCACGTACTGCACGATTCTAGTTATAGTCACGTGAACTATAAGTTCACCATTAAAGACAAAGTGGAACCACGCTAGAAACACACAAGCACGCAGGGAGATGCCGCCGCCACAGGGATGAGATTTCTTGATGAAATCTCCGGCAAAACGCTTTAAAACTGGTGAGGAGAAGCGAGACAGTTCGAAACGGTATGAAGCAGAGAAGCGTGTGTGTAGATTGAATGATTCTTGGCGGTTTAAAGAAGACGGGAGGCGCAGAGAATGGATGTGTTCGAGTTGAGCAGCGCCTCACCTGGAAAACAGACGAGAGCAGACGGAAGCAGCAGGGGGAGTGGCTGAAAGCCGGACAGATTTCCCTACATGTGTAGCTCGGGGGTGATGATGGCTGAAGATATCGCGTTAGCGTTCACACTTTCTTTCTATTTTAATTTTGGTGCCTGTTAGCAGCTGACACACATCCTCACGTGCTTGTGGATGTCATATATTCTATATGGAGACATGACTGTAATAATAAGTAAAGGTTATCAGCTGTAGCTTCAGTGTGCTCATAGGAAACGTGACAAAAGAACACAAATCACATTTCTCTTTATGACCTATATAGTTGTCATCATCAACATAACATGATTTACAGAATACATGTGACCAACTAACATCTCATGTTCTACCACCGGATGTTTGGATCAAAATATGAACCAATCAGATCTTAGATCAGGTGAGAGCCAGGCGTTTCCCATCATCCTCTAGGTTTAGCAGCCGAGGGAGAGCAACTGCAGCGCCTTGCTCCAAAATCTGCGGCCGCCTTGATCTCACGAGGTTATCGTTGCCTACGTAGGCATGACGTCAGAGCAAGTCGGACACAAATCTAACCGACATGCACTGCGCACCGATCACCGCTGGTCTAATCTGCGCAGAACTGGCTCATCTCGAACACAGCCAATGGCACGAGTACAGCAAAGCGGAGGAGGTGATGTATTGCGTTGTATGCCGGAAGTATGCGACAACAAAATCGAGTTGTTGAGGGAACAAACAAATTCAAACTTGAATACGTTATTACGTTTGTGAATGTGTACAAAATAAAGGTTTATTACATTTAAAACAGTTAAGTTGTGATTTTGACTCGTTTTGGCAGCTGACCAGCGGGGCCGGTAGATTCTTGGTGGGGCCGGTAAATATTCAGAGTTACCGGCCCGGCTGGCCGGTTGGTTTTGAAGTTAATGTCTCGCTCCCCTGCTGTGGATATTTCTCAAAATTCAACCATTTTTCTTTTCAAAAGCTTTAGTAAGAGTTTGGACTCCAAACAAGTTTTACTTTGCAGACTGCTTGTCTACACCTTCATCAGATCTGCTCATAATAAAACATTTGGGTTATATTTAATGTCTAGAGAAGATGCTCTTCCTGGGCATTAAGTTATCAAAAACAGATAAAAGTTTTTTTTTACCATAATTTTTACTGCTATCAGCTGATAAATATAATAAAAACAGCCTGATCATTAAAGGGGTGTAAGTGAAACCGCGCGGATCACACAAACCATCATGCTGTCTATATGACTCCGAGTGAAGGAAACATCACGGCGTTCCCTTCCCAACACTTTGGAGAGGCTGTCTAGATTGTGACAAAGCCTTTGAAGGGATTAAGGAACATTAACCCTTAAGAAATCTATAGCATCCCTGTGGAAACACGTTGTGTTTACATGCTCTGAGCCTCCAGTCTGGATGATTTAACCTCCTTAATGTGAGGATTCACTCACTGCCACAGAACACCTGCAGTCTCAACCAGGAAAACAGCTGCTGGAATGGGATTAGAGGCTGGGATTAGGGAACGTCAGACAAAAATGGATGATGAACCTATAAACAGACCTCTTAATGGACGATCATAGCAACACTTAAAGAAGCAGCTGGACCAGAAGCAGACCAGAACTCCTGAAACTGCCCCTCTCCTGATCTATATGGTGGATACCTACATGGAGGACCAGTGTCTGATGTTAGGAACAACATTCGGGCATCAATGGCTGCATGGTGGCACAGTTGTTAGCACTGTTGCCTCGCAGCATGAAAGTTGCAGGTTTGAAACTCGGCTGTGGCCTTTCTGCGTGGAGTTGCGTGTTCTCCCCATGCATGCGTGGGTTTCCTCCGGGTACTCCGGTGTCCCCCACGGTCAGATCTGTCTCAGAGTCCGAGAGCTACACAAGCAGTCAGCCCGCGCAGAAGCTAGCCGACGCATCGGTCAGGCTGCCCGGCCTGACCGCTGCGGAGTACCGGAAGGAACAATGGAACACAGAAGTGTCCCTCCAAGCGGTCATATTTCAACCCATTTTTATCTTAAATGCACTGGGTTTTACAATTTTACCCATCGAAATATGCCCTATTAATTATTTTACCGTATTTTACATTTAAATTTCATGGTTAAACAGTACATGCTACATGTTAAACTGATAGTTAGCTAGCTACTTCGGTAAACTCAGCTAGTTTAAAGGCGGCAGTGACATAAAATACAAATATAGATTTTAACTTACCAAAAAAAATGAAGTGGAGACTCCTTGGACGCTCTATTAGTGCAATTAATACCACAGCCAGTCATTTTGTCCAACAATTGCACAAATAATATCCAAAACAGAATTCACAAGCACAGAGACTCAAAATCCCCACACAGTTTCCAGGAGAGACCAAGGCTGTACTGAGGCCTTTCCACGGAGCTAGCTATGTGGTCACGTGGGTCTGAGGCGGCGGTCACGTGGGTCTGATGCTCATTAATTATACAGAATTTTAGGCTTTTAATACACTTAAACAGAAGAGTGAGAAAAAAATTCACCCCCCTCAGAGTTGTCATGAGTATAAACTAGATAATTTAGACAAAAAACATGTTTTGGTACCAGGCTGTAAACATGTTTATTTCTGCTGTGAAATCGGCATTTTTAACATGGGAGTCAATGAGGATTTGCTCGCTTCTGACACCAGCCCCTAGTGGATGAGAGTGGAACTGCAATTTCTCTTACTTCCGGGTTGGGACCATTTTTAGAGCCGCATTGTGGGGGCTTGGTTCAAAAACAAAGAAGTCACCTTGTGAGCAGAATCCTTCATTTTTGTCAGTCATACAGAAATACTTGATTTCAAGAGGAAAGACAGCTGAAAATGTAGTTATGTAAAGCTTTGACACAACATGGAAATTTAATTAGATATCCAAATTTGAATTTTATCATCAAATAAAATCTTAGAATAAATAAACACATTTTAAGGGAGTAATAGGGGAAATGAGATTAACACCTTTCAGCATGTGCATTTCCTGCTTTTTCCAGCAGTGATATTGCTAATTCTGTTGAAGGAAATTCACTGTTTAATGAGAGACAGCTGGTGAAAATGATATGTAAATAAGTAAGAATGCATGTAGACCCACATAATTAAGCAAAACTGAAACACTAATATAAAGTATATATATTATATATTTTTTTTCTCCCTTCGAATCTGGGAGGGTGGAACCCCAGCTCCAGCTATGGACGAGCCCCCAGGGGGCCCAACTTGATATTTTTTCATGGGGCCCAAAATCTCTGGCAGCCCCCCTGAACGCAGGGGACTAAAGATCCAACGCTTTGGTTCTGATCAGCTGAGGACAGATCCAGTCTGGAAAAGACGACCTTTGGTCACCAGCAGGGGTGGACTGGCCTATCTGGCACTGTCCCGGTGGACCGCTTGCCAAGCTTGGGCCGTCCCAAACCAAGCCTCCGCCTCACGTGCGGTTATAGAGACAAGTCCGCCAGCAGCACCCCCCCCCCCCCCCCCCCCACACACACACACACACACACACACACATATGGCGGGATAGACGAGTCGCGAGCAGCAACCTCCCCTGCCGAGGGCCGACGGTTCATAAAAATGCCAGGGCCAAATTTTGGTCCCAGTCACGGAGTAGAGCTAACCGCTTTTTCCTCCAGAGTCACATTCAGATTCGGGGCTTTTCCGTCGGAGTGTGAGCAGGATGGATGAGAGAGCGAGCAGCGATCCTGCATCATGACCAGCTCAGATGAGCGAGTCTGATAGAGGGAACCTCTTCAATCTGATGAAAGCAGCAAAACGAGCGCGTTTGTCAGAGAGGCCAAAGGAACAGCAGCAGAGCCAGAGGGCAGGAAGTCTAGAGAAAAGCTTTTCTGACCCATTACCTGCTTCTGGAGCTCCGATTGTCACGAAGACCGCAGAATATCTTCTCTGGTTCTGGAAAGAAGTCCACCAAGTTGTTGCGGAGGAGAAGAAAGTTTCCACAGCCTGGTGAGAAGATTTCTGCAGCAGCAGCAGTTAGTCGCTTTAGCCGATCAACTCTCCCAGAGACTCAAATATTCATTCACCTCACACACCAGAACAACAACAAGCTAGCGCTGCTAGCAGCTTCCGGGTTTCTTCTTCTTCTGTACAACCAACGTAAAGGTGCACTGCTGCCACCTAGTGGACACGACTCTGGATGAACAGCAAGAACCTGTGTGTTCAGTGTGTGACTAATAAAGCACACATACTAGTGACATAACCAGGCCAGACTTCTTCATGCAGGTCAATCTGACACTGGTGTTGATATGAAGTCTATGAACTTGAGCCAATACTCCTAATTTATCCTGTGGTGTGCCAGAACAGCATCAAGGCTGCAGGAGACGCAGGACTCTTATGTATCCTCTCTGAATAAAGTCTGTCCTCCCTGGCTCATATAATAATTTTATTGTTATTATTATTATTATTATTATTATTAAAGTCTATCCTCCCTGGCTCATATAATAATAATTATTATTATTGTTGCTGCCCCTTGGCATGAGAGGGTGCTCGCTGCAGAACTACAAAGGCGGAGCTGCACCAGAGTCAGCCCCGTCCATTCACGCAAACTCAGCCTAGCCCACTGACTTCTTCTGTTATTGTTTTCCAACTTTATCGCAAACTAACCTGACCCACATGAATTACGGCTGTTACTAGTTTACAATTGTTAATGCTATGCTCTTTGCTCCAATTAAACAAGAAAAATATATCTTGCTACATGACAAAGCCTGAATATATCCCAAAATGAAAAAGTTTCTTGTAGCGAATATTCCATTTCCATTCCATTCCATGTATTTGATAAAGCACATTTAAAAACAGCATGTGATCTGACTAAAGTGCTGTACGGGGGTAAAAACATATAAGGTTAAACAAATAATATAAAAGAATAAAAGAGCTAGAGCATAGCACAAAGAACCAAACAAGAGAAGTCAATAAAATCGGTAAAAGAACAGTGTAAATAAACCATCGATAAAATAGCTAGGCAGTAAAAGCAAGGGAATAAAAGTAAGTCTTTAAGTGAGACTTAAAAACCCCAATGGAGGAGGAGAGTCTGATATTCAGCGGGAGATCATTCCAGAGTTTCGGAGCGCAGACAGAAAAAGCTTGTTCACCACGGGTTTTGCAGCGTAGACGGGGAATCTGTAGTAGGTGTAGGTCACCTGAACGGAGAGTCCTGCCCGGCACATAAGGAGTAACTCGGATATGTAAGGTGGTGCTAAGCCATTCAGTGCCTTAAAAACAAACAATAACATTTTAAAACGTATACGGTAGTGCACAGGAAGCCAGTGAAGTCTTGCTAAAATTGGAGTGATGTGCTTAACAGCATTTTAGTTGAAACGCCTCACACTGGCTAAATCAGTGGTTCCCAAACTTATTTAGCCGCACACCCCCTTCTATGTCCCGACCATGCCGACACACCCCCCAGCCCTCACATCAGGGCATGGCTATATATATATATATATATATAATATATATATATATATATATATATATAATATATATATATATATATATATATATATATTATATATATATATATATATATATTATATATATATATATATATAATATATATATATATATATATATATAATATATATATATATATAATATATATATATATAATATATATATATAATATATATATATATATATATATATATATCAGACGTCAAGCTAAACAGACAGGGTTAAAAAAATATGATCGACCTTTTTCCCCATCACTTTCATTTTTTAAATAATAATAAACATTCGATACCATTCCAATTTCCTTTGATTTAATTTAAAATAAATATTTAGAGTGCCCAGGTAGCACATAAAATGCAATTTAACAGTTTTCTTAAAGTAGGAACGTTTAACCTGTGCGGCCAGAGCGCTCTCCTTCCTTCTGCTCTGCGTAAACCTGAGCTGGTCACCTACTTGTGCGTAATCAAATGTCAATAGGGGACAAGATATAGCCATGATGTTCACTTTTGCCTCAGACCGACTTATTGCTGTTTTATGGTGTGGCTGAATCTGCGATCCGCTGCCACGCGGACTGGAACAACAAATGCTGCAGTAACATGAGTTGTGGTCAGGTTCTGAGTCACTGGCTGGAGCGGACCCGACTTTAATACGTCATCCCAAAATAGAAGCTAATATCTTATTTGACCTGGAATGAAAAATGTTATAAAACCTCTTAAAAGTTTTTACCACAGAGGAGGCAGCGCTCATTTCTGTCTTCAGTCTGACGGCGCGCCGGAGTTTGCGCCGCGTGCCCGCTTATTGAATCTGTGTGTGTGTGCATGGCACATCTCCATGAGCCGCTCAAGTCACCGCATCTCGTTATCGGCGCTATTTAAACTTCTGCCCAGCCCAGATGTGCTCACATGTGCACCCGTGAGCCGTGGTTCCTCTGGAGCGCGT
Source organism: Nothobranchius furzeri (assembly GCF_043380555.1). Lineage (NCBI taxonomy): Eukaryota > Metazoa > Chordata > Actinopteri > Cyprinodontiformes > Nothobranchiidae > Nothobranchius > Nothobranchius furzeri. Next base: position 63,420,363 of record NC_091754.1, read on the forward strand.
CTGACCTCTGACAGACGCACTCTGAACTTCAGATCTTCAGCGCGCTGTTAATAGCCTGAATGGGAATCATTTCTTGTTATTTAGTTACATCCACAATGTCCTGTGTGTGAGGTTTACAATGTCAGAACACCTGCATGAGACAGGTGTTAATTACAATCTGCCAGAATGACTCACCACCTTCAGATTCCTCCAACATCGTTAAAAATGATCAAATACGGAACATATCGGCGTGAGCAGGCCAGAGTGCTGAAGCTCGGCGCATTGTTATTATGAAGCTAGGGCACATGCGGAGGACACACACACACGTGCGCAAATATACTTGTTTTCAATTACATTTATTGGGCCCCCTTACTTTTTCTTAAGCCCACCCAAAAATGAGTTTCTGGCTACGCTAATGGTGACATATGACAGACTTCTCTGAGCTCCGCAGCAATTACACTTTTCACCTCGCGCACCCCCCCCCCCCCGGGGGTGCGCGCACCACACTTTGAGAATCCCTGGGCTAAATAAACGAATAAATAAAAAATAAAAAACACATTAGTCATTATATTGTAAACAGTACACCAATAAATTGTTGTAAACATAGTACTGGCAAGTGTAGCTAGAAAAGAAGAAAAATGGTTTTAAACTACCGGATACTTCCGCTAATGGGAGGCGAACCTGTGCAAAACTGCATGCCAATCTGACTCCATAACCACTTCACCACTATACCTAATAAAAAGCAGGTGGCGTTACATGTAATTGTCCCATCCAGTGTGTCTTTGTAGATGGGATGTATGGATTTTTCCGCCGGTGTCTCAGTAGAAGTCATTTCAGAAATAGTTTGTCAGAAAATTCACAGAATATCCAGATTTGAGAACAAAGACCTGACCCGCTTCGGGGGAGGAGACCAAATTGAAGCTGAGATGGGAGGAAAATGCATGAATGAGGCCAAAAATGGCTTTGACGTGTTTCTTTTGAGGAAATTCCAATATAACATGGTAAAAAGTTCCAAAAGTTAGATTTTTAATTATATGGAACCTTTACAAAAACTGTTCAATTAACTTCTCAACTCCGTCCTCAATCTTGTATTTTAGATGATATTAGCTATAACACCCTCTTTGGTTCCAGAATGCTATCAAGTCTGACAACTGGAAGGAATTGGACTGACTCTGATGGAATGGGCAGGGCTGACTCTGGAATGGGCGGGGCTGACTCTGGTGCAGCTCCACCTTCTGGTGCAACTCCGCCTTTGTGGTTCTGCAGCGAGCACCGCTTGGCTTGGCATCCAAGAGAAATAAGGAGGAGAGCTTCGACGGGTGTAACTTTTTATTTGCGTCAGGCTGTAGATGCACACACCTCATTCCCAGAATCGCACCGAGCACCTGGTGCCGGTCACTGTGCAAACACCGTGAAAACTGAAAATACATCATTTACAAACAAATTAAAGACAATCGCTGACAATCAGGAGCAACAAACAGAAACAAAGAACAAATACCTTGCTCCTCTTGCCATGGGGTGCAATCAAAGTAATGTCACGTAGAGGCTTGGCACAGCAAGACCATAGACTAAATGTACAAGCATTTGTTAGGGCGACACGTTCTTATTTAATCAATTTTAGTCAAAATACCCGTACTTACGTGGAAGTTTGGTCTGCTGCAACACGCCAAGCCAGGTGGAATGCCAACGCCACGTCCACATCCGGGTTAACGCCCACTTATATGCAATTGAATGAGTGACGTTGACAATCCACCTGCTCGCAGCTATTTACACTCCCACCAAATCATGATTTATGCAAAAATACTTCACGTGATTTTAAAGTAGACAAATGGCAGTTAACAGTACTGTATTTTACTTCCTAATTAAAAACAAAGAGCAAAAACTTAACTCTCACCTAACACAACCAGTTTTTGTACAGGACGTTCAAGAACGGACACGGTTCTGTCTATCATTCAGACCTCTGTTTCCCATCTGAACCTTAACCCTGAGAAAGCAGCGCAGTCTTAGGTTTTAATGGAACCAACAAATAGGATACGCTCGCGACAGTCTTATAAAGTTTGGACAGTAGTTTGGGGTGTTTGAGATTACAGAAGTCTAGTACCCTTGGTGGTGTTTGTAATTCTACTTTATTACACTTAAACTTTTGTTTAACTATTGATTTAATTTGGTGATATTTTAAAAAGCTATTATCTATTCCAAATTGGGAGACTATTCTATTAAATGGGATGAAGCCCAATCCTTTATTTATGTGTTCCAGGTATAGGATTCCTTTACTTTTCCAGTGTGTCTGGACACACAACCATTTCTAGGGTTTACAAAGAATGATGTGAAAAGGGAAAAACATCCAGTATGCGGCAGTCCTGTGGGCGAATATGCCTTGTTGATGCTAGAGGTCAGAGGAGAATGAGCAGTTTCAAGCTGAATGTTTACATTCTAACCCTCCCACTGTCCTAATGTGTGACCCCGCGAGGAAAGTTGACCATTGAGCAGGGTTGATGGTTCATCCCTTAAGGTCCACGTGACAGGGGTGAGGTGGTGCTCACTCCTCACCCCTGCCTCAAGGACCTCAAGGGACAGTGGGAGGGTTACATAAGATGCACAAAAATGCTAAAATAATGACCTCAATTGTCTACAGCATTTTGTCACGTATTTATACTGTTTATCAGTAAAAGTGCACTTTAAATTTATTTGTAATGTCCTTTGTGGACTCTCATGTGACTGTTTAAATTTTTCTTACAGCTAAATCTTTGTCCACATAACTCACAGGCAAAGAGTTTCTGTCCTGTGTGGACTCTCATGTGAGTGTTCAAATTTGTCCTTCGATTAAAGCTTTTCCCACAGAGTTCACACACAAACGGTTTGTGCCCTGTGTGGACTCTCATGTGAGTGTTCAAATTTGTCTTTAGAGTAAAGCTTTTTCCACAGAGTTCACACGCAAACGGTTTCTGTCCTGTGTGGATTCTCATGTGACCGTTTAATGTTGATTTTTGCCTAAATCTTTGTTCACAGAGCTCACACACAAAGGGTTTCTCTCTTGTGTGGACTCTCATGTGAGTGTTTAATATTTGCTTAAAACTAAATCTTTGTCCACATAGCTCACACTCAAAGGGTTTTTGTCCTGTGTGGACTCTCATGTGAGCGTTCAAATTTCCCTTTAGAGTGAAGCTTTTTCCACAGAGTTCACACGCAAACGGTTTCTGTCCTGTGTGGACTCTCATGTGAGTGTTCAATGTTGATTTTTGACTAAATCTTTGTTCACAGAGCTCACACGCAAACAATTTCTGTCCTGTGTGGACTCTCATGTGACGGTTTAATGTGAATTTACGACTAAATCTTTGTTCACAGAGCTCACACACAAAGGGTTTCTCTCTTGTGTGGACTCTCATGTGTATGTTTAATGTTTGCTTAAAACTAAATCTTTGTCCACATAGTTCACACACAAAGGGTTTTTGTCCTGTGTGGACTCTCATGTGAGTGTTCAAATTTGTCCTTCGATTAAAGCTTTTTCCACAGCGTTCACAAGCAAACGGTTTCTGTCCTGTGTGGACTCTCATGTGAGTATTTAATGCTGATTTTTGACTAAATCTTTGTTCACAGAGCTCACACACAAAGGGTTTCTGTCCTGTGTGGACTCTCATGTGAGTATTCAAATTTGTCTTTTGATTAAAGCTTTTTCCACAGAGTTCACACGCAAACAATTTCTGTCCTGTGTGGATTCTCATGTGAGTATTCAAAATTGTCCTTCGATTAAAGCTTTTTCCACAGCGTTCACACACAAACGGTTTCTGTCCTGTATGGCCTCTCATGTGAGTGTTTAATGTTGATTTTTGACTAAATCTTTGCTCACAGAGCTCACACACAAAGGGTTTCTGTCCTGTGTGGACTCTCATGTGAGTATTCAAAATTGTCCTTCGATTAAAGCTTTTTCCACAGAGGTCACACGCAAACAGTTTCTGTCCTGTGTGGACTCTCATGTGAGTGTTTAAAGTTGTCTTTAGAGTAAAGCTTTTTCCACAGAGTTCACACACAAACAGTTTCTGTCCTGTGTGGACTCTTGTGTGATGGTTTAATGTGGATTTATGACTAAATATTTGTTCACAGAGCTCACAGGCAAAGGGTTTCTCTCTTGTGTGGACTCTCATGTGTCTGTTTAAACATTTATTATGAATGTGACTAGAGTCTAATAGCTCAACATTTAGATTCACATCATCTCCACTAACTTCAGTCTCTAAAGAATCAGATATGTGTTCATCGGGGTTCAGAACTGGGTTCCTGCTAGATTCTGCTCTGCCAGTTTCTGCTGTTGTCTGGTCAGCTGAGCTGTTGGTTGGAACATCTCTGTCCTCTATTTGCTGCTGATAAAGAAGATGTAAGACCAGAGGTTTGTCTTCATCATCCTCACTTTTTATAGAAACTGAGATGACTGGAAACCTGGCAGAATTAGTCTCCTTCAAAAGGAGCTGCTCTTCTTCCAGACTGGTCCAGAGTTCCTCCTGTTCCTCCTTTATGTGGAACTGTTCTGGGTGCTGCTGGTCCACACCAGCACTCTGATCTTCAGAAGCTTCTTCTTTAACCATCTGGAGAACATTTATGGGAAACAGGAACACAGTATGTGAATTAACCACTGTAACTTTATTTTCACACATATATTAACAGTTGAATTACTGGTTTAAGTTGGTGAGATCTGAACTAACTCAGTGAACATGAATTAACTTTTGCATTGAGTGACTTTTTATCTGAGGTGAATGTATAAATATTAAAAAAAAAAGTAGAATTACTAGAATTGATCGAATTTTTCTAATTTTCTCATTTTTCGGTTTTGGTGGCCTTGTCTTGACAACCTCAAACTCTGGTAAAAGGCCTGTATTTATATAATGCCTTCTAGGTTCTACAATATTTAGTTGGGGCTTTTTGGCCTGGATGACAGCAGCAATGTAGCGTGGCATGGAGTCTATCAGTCTGTGGTGCTGCTCAGGTGTTATGAGAGCCCATGCTGGTCTGTTAGTGACCTTCAGCTCAGTGCAGAGCGGTAGGGAAACCCATTTCAAACATGGAAACGAGTCCGGCTACCGAACCGAGCAGAATTCTGATGACTTCACACCGGTGCGCGAAGGTGCGGGTTCCAACCCAAAGGAGGAGAGGGAGAGAGGAGGTAAACAGCGAGTGGATCACAGGGACTGAACTGATGTTTTTGAGCAAAACTGCGGTAAAAATGGCTGTTTGTCCTCATTATCAAGTGTCCCCCCCACAGTTTAGACACGGCGCTCATGCAGGTGTCTCTTTCCGTTTCAACGCTGCTGCATGCAGTATTTTTAATTTACTGAGCCAACAATTTATTTTTACTCAGTAACGGATACGATTTAAAATGTAGCGACTTACAATTATTTTTAAAAAACTTACTCAAGTAAAAGTACAGCTTTTAAAAATGACTTAAAAAGTATAAATATACAAAAAAAGCTACTCAATTACAGTAACGTGAGTAAATATAATTCGTTACTTTCCACCACTGACTTTAAGGGAATTTAGCTGAGAGCCTCCTGCCATGAAGTTACCCTACCATCGTTTTAGGAATCTAACAGTTTTGGGATGTGTACTGCAATCATCTAATATAATTAGGACTAAATGTGTTTTCCATCTTATTCTAAAGTTTCAGTGATGGGTTAGGGTTAGGGTTTTTATGTCTCAGGGCATTTTCTGTCCATCTCAGTCTTTTGTTTGTATGCTGTCCTCACATGTATGTATGGTCTTGACTCTAGCTTAGGATAATACCGAGTGGACTGTGATGGTAAATTTCGGGTGAATTTCGGCCCCATTGTGGGTCCAAACTGGACTGGTCAAAAGTATATTGGATGGTTGTTGCTGAAGATGTCAAAAAGCCACAGTAAACTTGCAGATCCTTGTGTGCTTTCTCGCCACAGACCGTGAAACCAAGGAGATTGGGGATGCACGTGCTTCTACCAAGATGAGGCGTCAAGGTCACTCATCTTATCCCTCCCGCTGCTGCATACTGCTGAGAGGGCCACTACGACTGACCATCCTCTGATGGAACGCATGCGGGCACGCCGAGGACGGCAGATAAGTAAACGATCTGCCTTAAGCTTGCAGGACCCATCCACCATGTCACTGCTGATGTTTGGGGATCGCACTTTGCCCTGAAACCGCCCCTCAGCATCTGATGGAACGAGAGGAAGCAGCAGCAGTTGGGAGGAACAACGGAAACAACATCTGGTGTTTGAGACCCCTCCTGGATCCGTTCACACGATGCTGTGACCTGCCTCCAACGATGTCAAGATCCAGTACCCCAAATCTCCCGTCTGGTTTCATGGCTCCCTGTCCGAAAAGACATCCCCTCACCGTCCCAACCATCACAGGATCCCGCGCTGCTGTAACATCATCAAATTTGCTGTAACACACATCTTTTGCTCAGATTGGTTCTCTCTCCTGCCACACAACTGGTGTGGCCCAAAGTGCAGACTGGCTCCCTGTCCCCACCTCATGTTGCATGAGGACGGGCGTCCCTACGAGGACATTCGAGCTGAAATAAGAGCCGTCTGGACTGTTCTGTTTCATCTCGGCGAAAGTGCAACACCATCCTGACGAAGGCATTGTTTTGCTCAAACAACACTTTCTAGTCCATGGACAAGCCCTTTTGACCCCCAGTTAGAGCTGCGTAAATTGACATTTTACATTAACTTTCCCCCTCTAGCAACTTCCTGAAAGCCAACGAATCGACTGGCAGATCCTGGAGTTTTATGAGTTGGCTGGTATCTGGTAACTGGTATCAGCTCGTGTTAAAGTTTCTTGCACCTGTTATTGTTATCCTGGTCATGATTTGCGTAGTTTTAGGAAGAATATGGTAAGCAAACTGATGACGAACGCTTTGGTTCCCGAGACAAAACGAGGAGCTTGCAGAAGATAAATATATTGCCTGATAGTTGGTTTCATTATGATTTCAACAATGTAAATTACTGTTTCTGTAACCGTTGTTGTTTGATGTCCTTGTTATCAACTCAGACTTTATTATCCTTCATTGTTATAATCATTTAAGGTGAACTCCGTTTGAACGGGGGGATTGTTAGGTAAAAACTGATTGTCAAACGGAGTTCACTCACCCTTACTGCTTGAGGTGCTTAGTTACATTTGAATGTTTGCTTCAGGTACTTGTGTTCTATTATAGAGGCCAAACCAGCCAAACCAGGGGACCTGCCCTGGCTAAGAGGCCCAGAGACTCATTGAGCTATTATCTGAAGAATCCCTTTTGTCTGCTGTGGATTCCTAAGGCCAAGGGAGTTTTTGAGGAATGTATCGGTGTGTGTGTGTTTTTGCCAATAAATACTCACCGGAGTTTTCAACTCAATGTGAGAGGAAAATGGTTACACGACTGGTGTGGACTGATTCCTCTTCTCACCCTTTGCAAAGTTTCTCACTTTGCAAAGTATGTGTTTGTGGTATGTTTAAGGGCTGTTAACAATTTACCAAATCATGAATCTAATCCCTCTGGGTGTGCTTAGAATTTCTTTGAGGAAATATGGGAGTAATATAGAAATTACGCAACACCCATGGCGCAGATTAGTTGGTCGCCACTGCTCACCACATTTTTGTGAATTTAAAGGAGACATAACATGCTTTTAAGTTATTCCTTTTTACATCTAAATCCTTCAGTTGGGGGTCTAAAAACAGTGGAACTGCAGTTCTTTGGTCTGATTTCCTCATTATTGTTGCTCTACAGACCCTCATCTACCCCTGTTCTGAGGAGAGTCTTGAGAACGAGCCGTTTTTGGGTACTGTCTCTTTAAACTGGAGGAGGAGCTGTAAACTCCGCCCCCCTCCATAGTGCAGACCTGTACTCTCCTCCCCCAGCTGGACTTTGTAGTTCTATAGAGAAATCATTATTTAGCATAGCAGATTTAGCATAGCATATTAGCATTTTTAAAACATGTGGGGAGAGTAGTTCATCAATCTGTTCCAAGGCTGCTAACTCTCTCATGCATTTGTCTGTAGTCACTCACACACACCCGTCACGGCCGACGAAACAAGCGAGCAGGCTCGCGCACGCGCACACACACACACACACACAAGGAATGCTGCTTGCTTATTTATTTCTATAAAAAATGTTTTAAAAAATGATACAGCTCATTAAAACACCATTAAAATATATTTTATTAAGATCTCTATCTATATATATATACATACATATAATTATAAATAATTTTATAAGTAGTCTTATTTTATATTGGGTGTCTTAATGGCTGAAAATGGATAAAAAGCAGTTACATATTAATTTAAAGATTTGAGATTCTAGTCAAAAATAAAGAACATTCCTCCAAATGTTCTTTAATGTGATCATTATAATTCTAATGCTTAGAACTTTGTTTTTATTGTCTGCAATGCGTAGCCTATATCTTTATTAAATGTGTTTAGCTGTAACGTGGTAATTCTCTCTAATGTGTACAGAGAGGTGGACATCAGTGCTGCAGTGAAACTCCCAAGATCAGTCTGCTTTGCTAACAAATATAGTTAAATCTGACCTGCATTCTAAATAAATACCGTTAGGTGGAAACATCAGTAGGCATTGAGATATTGATACAATCCCTAACAGCCAGAATGGAAGAAGAGCATGCTGGGTCATCCTGGACCTGAGTCTGTTCTGTGTATTTACCTACAGGATGCAATAAATGTCTACAAGGCTGAGTTTGGACCATTACATCTAAAAGAAAGCATACAATCAGTGATTTTTTTATTGTTTACATTAATATACAAATTTTCTAAGTATTAACCTCACAGCAAATAAGTAGAACAATATAATAAACAGGTTTTAGTAGTTAAACAGGCGTTGTGCACACAGGTGCTTTGGGTCCCGGTGCTGGTGGTATCTAGGTCTCAGAGTTCCTGTCCTCCTGCCGTCTTCTGTTGTCCTCAGGATAGGAACTGATGTTTCCTGATGATGAGGGAGGGGCTGTATGTGGGCTTCAAACTGGTCCTGGATAACAGTGGGAGACCTCCGTTGTCTCTGAGACCAGAGGGTTGGTGAGATGCAGATCTTCTCTACCTCATCTAGAAACGGAGTTGGTTCAGGGAAAACTTTTCCAAAGACCAGTTCCATGATGTCATCGCCATGTTCTGCAATGATAGACGATAACTTTAATGACATATTTTGTTTACAAGCAGCTTTAGGAAAGTTGGTTCTTTAGCTTTCATGTTTATAGTCACGTTTGTGTTGCTGCAGTGACTTCATATTCTTACAAATGTAATAAAATAGTGACACTAAAATTATACAAATGATTCCTTATGAAAGGAAGCTCATTAGAGAGCAGTGCAGACAGACTTACTACATGCTGCAGCTGTTTTTGTAGGCCAGCTGCTGCTGAACTTGGGGAAAGTTATTCTGCACACGTCCAGATCAGATGGTCGATTACAGAAAATAATGTAATTCAATAATTTCTAAACAGACTAAACAAGTAAAACATCAAATAAATCACTCTGCTGTCATCAGACGGAGTGATTCAGGGGGTGGGGTGTTCTTAATGATGAGGGTGGCTGAGGTGTGTCATCACTCACTTTGGTCTGGTCCAGACCGTCTCTTTACTGGTGGGTCTCCTTCCTCCTCAGTAGGTGACGTGAGCTCCAACATCTGAACGTTCTGTGTTCCTTAGAGGAGAAGAAAAGTAACATTAGCAAGCTGGCTAAATTATTTTTTACTAGCATCTCAGGGACTTGGAGAAGCAGATCTTCACTAACCTAAACATCAGACCAGTTTGTCCCAGCTGAGCTCATCAGGGCGTTAGTCTGACAGCCTGTCAGTGAAACACGGCTCCAGACTTCTGGATGTGGACTCTAAAAAGCAAAGGAACATTTTTACTTTGTTTTAATTATTTTACAGGTGATTTTATTGGCTTTCCGATGCTCACGCTCATAAAGACGGTGAGCTTTGCTGCGTCTGACTGATGCAGAGTTCGTTTTTATATCTGCAGTGAGACAAAAAACTAACCTCACTTCACTCAGAGATCGTTCTTTAAAACTCTATTAAATCCACTGTGTTGACGCACTTTAATGACTTTGTCACGCTGCATTTTAGCTGATATGGGACTTTATTTACTGGATGCTAAGATTACATCACACTCATGTAGAATAACACACAGGCTCTCTGCTGCTACAATCAGTGGATGTACATCTGGTGTAAAAGAAGGCGTTGATCAGAAATCACGTTTTATTCCACGAAAATCAGCCAAATCCACATTAATCTGGGTGCTAACTTTACTAACATACTGTGCTAGCGATAGCAAGCCGGATGCTAACGCTTTAGTGCTGCTAATGCCCGTAAACCTAAAGTAAAGTTTGTCGACATTTTAGAGTGATATGAAGCTTACCGCTCTGCTGCTGTGTCCCGTCGCTGCCACATTCAGATGGAAATGACTCCTTTTAGATAGATGAAGCCCTCGGTACTTACTAGCCTGGAGACAGAACGAACGAACCACGCGCGCGCGCGCACACGCACGCACGCACACACACACACACACACATACACACAAACAAACGCAAACACACTACTTTTTCTTCTGTGTTTTTTTTAGCAGTAGTGTCATCAGCTCCTGGGTTTAAATACTGCCACACCACCCTTCCTTAAAACGAGGAACAGTTTTGAGCTGTGTGTGGCTAAAATAACCAGACAGTCTGCATTTTTCCAATAGGACTACAAAAAATCTTAGCGAGAAGAAAAAATGGCGGATTGGCTCTGTGTTTAGCCGAGGGCCATTACCATATTTGGTAGTTATCCTGACGAAAAAAATTACTGATGTAATAGATAATTTGAAAAACTGAATGGGTGGACAAATATGCCCAAAACTTAATTATTAAATATCTAAATAGCAACTCCAGTGAATAATATAAGCCTTTTTGCTCACTTAGACACTTAAAATGTGAAACACACTGTGTTAATGGATAAAAAAGTGGGTCTTTCATGTTATGTCTCCTTTAATAATGATTACTGCTTGATGACATTTTCCCTAATCTGCAATGATATATCATATTAACTTGAAGGACACAAACCAAGGACAATATTTTCCTGATATAGAGTTTTTTTTAGTTGTCTGAAACGGTAACACATTTCTGGCACTATAACCTCAAAGTGATCAACAATGCATAGTTATAATGAAATATTGGAATTAATGGCAAATATGCCTTGAACTTCCTTTAAAATGCCCTGTGAGATAATTGATTTTTAGCCAATCCTTTTCTTTTGATTTAGCAAAAAAAAAAAAAAAAAAAAAAGAAGGTATAGAGCTCCGGGAGTTGACGTCACTTCTCCCGGCATGCAACAGTTCAAATCGAAACTGCGCCATTAGGCAGGCAGAAGCCGGCAGCTGGGCTGTTTGTTATTGTCAGAAAACTCAATCAGACAGGAAATATGGTAGATTCCTGTTGTGCCCCAGGATGCAGAACAGACACGGACGACATAAGGAATGAGTCATCTACAGGATTCCCCAAGATCCGGAGTGCCGCAAACTTTGGATCATTGTAATAAAACGCGCTAGTGACCGGGCTGAAATGAAGCTGTGGGATCCAGAGAGTAAAGGATTTCGCTTATGCAGCGACCACTTCATATCAGGTACTTAAACCAACGTTTCCTCAACTGTGTATGGTATTTATTTTAAATGCTTTTATTACGATTCTTAGTGGGCTTCCTAAACTTATTTTGGCGTGGCTTTTTCTGTCTCATTACTCCTCGTGAGTTCTGCGTGCTGCCGTTTACGTGTCTTATGATCACAACAATTAACCGGCTAAGCTGTATTTAATTTTTAAGCAATGGTTGATCAAGTGTCAGATCACACATAAAAAGCACTTTGGATTGCTATTATCTGTCTCACCGAGACAGATCCTGAGACGCTCCTGCCTGACATATTTATTTTATTCACGAAAAAAAATCAAACTAGGGATTTCTCTTGGCGTTCAGTTTATACATTCAAACAGCACAGCACTCTATTTAAACTTCTTACATGTAAATCTGTTATTTGTCCATCCATCCATCCATCCATCCATTTTCATCCGCTTATCTGGAGTTGGGTTGCGGGGGCAGTAGCCGAGAGGCCCTGACTTACCTCTCCCCAGCCGCCGGAGCCAGTTCCTCCGGGTAAATCCCAAGGGGTTCCCCGGCCAGGTCCAGTAAGAAGTCCGCTCCGACAGCTTCTGGCGTCGGAGCGGGCAGTAGCGTCGAGAGTCCCAGACCTCTCCCCAGCTCCTCCGGCCGGGGGAATCCCAAGGGGTTCCCCCGGCCAGGTCCGGTGTAGTCCGCTCCGACAGCTTCTGGCGTTTTTAAAAAGTATCCCAGGGGCACGGTAAGGGTCGGAGATGTTTACTCTATTTAATTTCTGACTATATAAAACGATTTCTTCGGTTTTAAAGTGTGAAGTAAACTCCGACGAATTAAAATCCAAGCAGATCCCATTCACGTTCATGGTTACATCCGTGTTTGCGTACCTTTTTTATCCTGCCAAAATGGCGTCTACTAACTGAGAGTCACGTGGGGTCCGGAGCTCTATAGGCTAACTCATCGTATGTATATTGATATGAATAGTTGAATAATGATAATGATTCATAACAATAATGACATGGATATATTTTTTTATATATATTTTATTTTTGTTTACAGAGAGGAGCAATGGGACAGACAGCGAGGCAACGGAGTACCGCTACTGGATCATCAGTGACACAGACACTTGAGCAAGCATTCCAAAAACAGACCGATTATGAGCCTGCATCCCAAAAGGCTCAAGAACTGACTGCAGCCATCGCCTATTTTACAGCAAAAGACATGATGCCTTTCCGGATAGTCGAGAGACCTGGCTTTCTGAGGATGATGAAGGTTGCCGTACCTCATTACAAAGTGCCTACACGCAATTATTTTTCTAAGACTGACATCCCAAAAATTTACAACGCAGTCTGAGCTGATGTTAAGAAGAGTTTGGCTCAGGGTGAATTCTTTGCTGCCACTACTCACCTCTGGACCAGTGAAAGTGGAAGAGGGGGTGGTCTACCATACATCAGCTTTACAGTTCATTATCTCACCCCAGACTGGCAACTGGAATCACACTGCTTAGAAACCCAGTTTTTTTCCAGAAGTTCACTCTGCTCAAAACATTGCAGAGTTTTTTGAAAATATGTTGGAGGAGTGGGAGATAAACAAGACAGATCTGGTCTCCATAACCACAGATAATGCAACCAACATGACCAAGGCCTTTGAAGAGTTTCCAGATGTGTGGCTTGGATGCTATGGTCACAGTTTGAACCTGGCCATCTCAAAGGCTCTGAAAATACAGAGAGTTGAAAGAGCGGTAAGGACCAGTCGTCATCTTGTCCAAAGCCCCCTTCAGACAGGCCATGAAAAACGGAAATGTTCAGGACTCTGTCCGTAAGACCTTTGTGTCTGAATACAAACATCCGGATAACGTTTTCCGGAATTAAACCGGACGATGCCCCTAGTAACAGGTCTGGACTTGTCACGGACAAGGTGGCTGCTTCAGACTGGTGAGGTCGAGTTCCGGACAGGGAGGAGGGGGAGGGGACCGTGGGACGCTGTGCGCACCTAGATAGCTTGCTCCTGTAGCATGCGGTGAACCATGGCAGCTCGCCTCCTACGGTACTGTCTAGATGCGCGACGGAGCGCTTCACACCGCTTTTGTGATTCCTTTAACCATTGAGCTTCATCATCCAGGTCTCTTATGCGTCTTTGTGTGCGCAGAATTATGCTTAACATAAGTCCGATCAGTGAGAGCAATTCTATCTCTTCATCTGCCATGTTTGACTGAATGGCTTTGTTTGAGTAAACGACGCATGTACGCCCGCCGCACCATGTTTACGCAACATCTGGGTACAGCCCCCCCCCCCCCCCCACCCCCGACATCTGGAACTTTTCCCTGCCATGTGAAGGCAGCCGAAAGGACAAGTTCAGGTGCAAAAGTGGTGTGTCTGAAAGCACAGTTGTGGTTAAAAACCGGACTGAATTGTCCACACATATTCCAGGATGTCAATCTGAAAAGGGTTCAAGGCTTCTCACGGAGCTGGAAGAGAAAGAGAGGACTGAGAGAAAAGCAAGCTGCCCTCACCTTGCTACCGCTGGCTCTCATCCATGACCTTGTGACCTGATGGGGATCGACATACAAGATGCTGGAGCGGTTTATCAGCCAGCAGCCTGCAGTCTGTGCTACACTGGCTGCAGAAAGAAGAGCTTGGCATCTGATGCCCAAGGACACTGACATAATTGTCATGGAGCAAGTCTGCCAGCTCCTTGAACCACTGAGCAAGTTTACAGATGCACTTTGCTCAGAGACACGAGTAACTTTGTCAGCCATTAAGCCAGTCCTTGACCACATCACTGGTGATGTCCTGGAGGAAAATGAAGAGGAACCAGCTCCGACCAAGCAGATGAAAAAGGGAATGAGAGAAGCATAGGCGTCATTTTAACCGGGGACGCCGGGGACATGTCCCCGGCAAAATTTGTGATTGGCAGCTGTGTCCCCCCCACTTTCAAAAAAGCCTGCCTTTATTGTCCCCAGCAATTTTTAAACCCCACTCAAGTGTATGGTTATTGTCCCCAGCAATTCTGAAAACAAACTGACGCCCTTGGAGAGAAGACCTAAACAACCGGTACACAGAGAAAGCTAAAGAAGTCATGCAGATGGCTTGTTTCATTGACCCCAGGTTCAAGAATAACTTCTTAGATGCCCCTGTGGAACTTTCAAGTAACAGAATTTTTTTTAAGTGCATACAAAAACTGACGAAAGTTAACATGAATTGTCTCAAATTAAACGTCTCATAAAATCTGTTTTCAATATGAAAATAAATAAACTAAAAATGGGAAAAAAGCATATTTAAACAACACTGTCAGTCAAACTTGTGCATTTAGAAAACACCAAATACTTAAAGTATAACCAATGAGGTCTTGAACACTCGATATGAATACCATAACATAAAATGGTAACAATAACATATTTAAATGACACTGTCAGTCATCAAATGTGCATTCAGAAAGCACATACATAAAACAGTTGAACAGGTAAAACTTTATTAACTCTAGACTATAGTTAAGCTTAAATCAGGATTGAGGTAAAGAGCAGGACCTCTACTCTTTGTCTAATGTGTCACTTTTTCCTGGATTTGCTTTGCCATATGGATATTTTTTGCAGTAAACACCAACATATCAATGTGCTCCTCTGTCAGTCTTGCCCTTCTCGGGGAGCAAATGAGCCCTGATGTACTGAAGATGCGCTCTGAGGCACAGCTTAAGGCAGCTATACAAAGATATTTTTTGGCCAACAAGGCCAGGTGAGGAAAGGTAGTGTGATTGGCTTTCCACCATGTTAGTGGATCATGCTCTGCCTGTACTTCTGGCATGGTTTGGTACAAAGTCAGCTCATTTTTCAGTTTGTACTCTGGCCTGTCACGATCTGCAGAAGTGATTTCAACTTCATGAGGTGCATCAGGGTGTTTCTTTCTCTCCCCTTGAATGTCAGACAACAATCCCTTCAAGTCAGTTTTCGATTTTTTTGCTGGCCGAGTCTTACTTGGAGAAGCTACATTTGGAATATTTGGAATGCTTCTTAAGCTATCACAGAGGTGCTCCTTTACCTCATCTTTCAGTGTTGTGAAATTTAGCGTAAAACGTGGGTCAAGAAAGGTCGCAATGTATAATAGCAACTGTAAGCGCCCATCCTGGTATCGAGCTTTTAGATCTTTGGCTATCAGTTCCTTCATTTGCCTTTTCAGGTGAGAGTCATCATCTTCTACAGTTAAAACTGAGAAAATCTTCCAGCAGAGAGGGAGCACAGAGGAAAGAGTGGTATGCTTTTCTCCACTGAGAGCATCAGTGAATGAGCTTAATGGGCCCAGCACTTCCTGTACAGTCTCTAAAGTTGTAATGTCTGTATCTTTAGGCATGAGGTGCCACTTTTTTCTGTTCTCTGCTAGAACCGCACACACAGCTTGTTGCTGCTCCAAAAATCGGTCCACCATTTCAAAGGATGAGCCCCAGCGTGTTGGCTCATCATGAATGAGACTGTGTTCAACTAACTGCAGCTCTTTTTGTTTGTTCTTAAGTAGTCTAACCATCTTTGGTGACCTGCTGAAGGCTGACACGGTTTTCCTAAGTCTGGATAATGTCGATGAGACCTTGTCTACCTCTAGACTTTTGCTGACTGCCAAATCCAGGTTGTGGCCAAAGCAAGGGACCCATAAAAAGTCCTGCTCAAAAGCCTTTTTATTATTGGAGGCATTGTCAGTCGTAAGGCCTGCCATTAGGTTAAGGTCCAGCTTCCAGGTATCCTGGATGACCTCCTCAAACGCCTCCCTGATGTTTTCTCCTGTGTGGTCAGAGTGAATTCCAACACAACCCAAACACCAGCTCGTCATCTCCCAAGAATCAGTAATGGACTGAACAGTCACAGCCATAAACGACTCGGATGCCCTACTGGTCCAGAGGTCGGTGGTGCATGAGTAAAATGGTTTACCCTCAAACTGATTCAGTAGAACATCTTTGATACTCTTGTACAGAGCAGGGATTTCACTGTACATGAAAAAATTGCGGGATGGAACGCTATACCTGGGATTAAGGTGCGTAACAAGCTGTTGGAAGCCAGGCTTCTCAACTGAATAAATGGGAACTTGATCCATACAAATATATTCAGCAACAAGTCTGTTCAGTTTTAGAGTCTCTGGGGACTTAGGTCCATATTTTCGTTGCTGATCAAATAGTGCAGGCAATGCCGGCTGGAATGGCTTGGTTGTGGATGTCAACTGTTTCTCTGCATCAACCTGAGCCTGGTTGTACAGGGGTGGACATTAACTTCAAAACCAACCGGCCAGCCGGGCCGGTAACTCTGAATATTTACCGGCCCCGCCAAGAATCTACCGGCCCCGCTGGTCAGCCGCCAAAACGAGTCAAAATAACAACTGAACCGTTTTAAATGTAATAAACCTTTATTTTGTACACATTCACAAATATAATAACGTATTCAAGTTTGAATTTGTTTGTTCCCTCAACAAAACACGATTTTGTCGTCGCATACTTCCGGCATACAACGCAGTACATCACCAACGCCGCTTTGCTGTATTCGAGCCATTGACTGTGTTTGAGATAAGCCAGTTCTGCGCAGGTTAGACCAGCGGTGATCGGCGAGCAGTGCATGCCGGTTAGATTTGTGTCCGAATTGACCCGACTTGCTCTGACGTCATGCATACGTAGGCAACGATAACCTCGTGAGATCAAGGCGGCCGCAGATTTTGGAGCAAGGCGCTGCAGTTGCTCTCTACCGGCTGCAAAACCTAGAGGATGATGGGAAACGCCTGGCTCTCACCTGATCTAAGATCTGATTGGTTCACATTTTGATCCAAACATCCGGTGGTAGAACATGAAATGTTAGTTGGTCACATGTATTCTGTAAATCATGTTACGTTGATGATAACAACTATATAGGCCATAAGGAGAAATGTGTTTTGTGTTCTTTTGTCACGTTTCCTATGAGCACACTGAACAGCTGCTAACCTTTACTTATTATTACAGTCATGTTTTCATATAGAATATATGATATCCACAAGCACGTGAGGATGTGTTTCAGCTGCTAACAGGCACCAGAATTAAAATTGAAAATTGAACAAGTGTGAATGCTAACGCGATATCTTCATCCATCGTCACCCCCGAGCTACACATGTAGGTAAGTCCAAGAGATTCAACTGGCAGAAACAACTGGTTCACACCACACACTCTCTCACTCTCACTCACACACACACACACACACACACACACACACACACACACACACACACACACACACACACACACACACACACACACACACACACACACACACACACACACACACACACACACACACACACACACACACAGAGGAAAAGAGCTGAGGAAATGGAGGACACCAAGTAATTAAAAGAAAAACTACAGCTGAGCCGAGGCGCGCCTCGAATGGGGCGCGTCTGATCTGAGGAGCAGCGAGCAGCGGCCGGACTTCGTGAGCGATTCGCTTCGGGCGCTTCCGCGGCCGGTGTGTCCCCGGCGTTAAACGCCGGCTTTCAGCCACTCCCCCTGCTGCTTCCGTCTGCTCTCGTCTGTTTTCCAGGCGAGCCGCTACTCAACTCAAATACGGCCATTCTCCGCGCCTACCGTCTTCTTTAAACCGCCAAGAATCATTCCACCTACGCACACGCTTCTCTGCTTCATACCGTTTCGAACTGTCTCGCTTCTCCTCACCAGTTTTAAAGCGTTTTGCCGGAGAATTCATCAAGAAATCCAATCCCTGTGGTGGCGCGATCTTCCTGCGTGCTTGTGTGTTTCTAGCGTGGTTCCACTTCGTCTTTAATAGTGAACTTATAGTTCACGTGACAATAACTAGAATCGTGCAGGACGTGCACGAATCGTACAAGTGCAGTACGTGGCTAGAGGCGCGCAGGTTCACGCGCGCGAAACGAAAGCGGCAGCTTCCTACAGGGCGGGGCCATGATGTAGGTGAAAGCCGGTGTGTAAATGACAAATAAAGCTTGGGCGCCACCCGGGCGGTAAGTCGTCAAGTATTTACCGCCCGACGAGAAAATTTAGCGCCATTGGCGCTCGGGCGCTTTAAAGGTCCACCCCTGTTGTAGAAATGAAACAAAAACAATTTGAATGCATATCGAGTCAAATGTCAATTTAAAAAAAAAGTTCTTTCTGCAGTCTGCACCAACAAAGTTGAGCTCAGCTGTAGTTTAACTTCAAAAAGAAGCAGCAATTTTCACGCTTTCTGGTCTACAACAGCAGCCACTTAGACATGCTACTGCAAATATCAACATGGATCACATTTGTGAGTTTCCAATTTTAACATTTTCCATCATTAAGCACCAAGTGGGGATTGTGCTCAGATTAAAACTAAAATGGCACGAGAACCCAAATTTTTCATTCAGTCTGAAAATCCCTTCAAAAATTAAAATTAAATGCCGTAAAATTCCTCATATCAGTGTTTTTGAATTAATTGCTATTTTCCGTTTATTTTAATTTTATGAATTATGTTGTGTTCTTTGTTTATATTTGCACTATTTGTAGAGTGATGTTTTGCTGCTTAAACTCTGTTTAAGGTGCATTTTGTCATAAGCTGTAATGCCACATGTTTTGTTCTGTACTTTTGAACAACTCTGTTGGTCAATAAAGGGAGAAAACGAATTTCTCCGCAGTAGGACAAAGGTACATCTACCGGTAATCTTAATGAAAACAGACTGGCGCACGGCAGTGACGTCATTAAAAGCGCCGGTTAGATTAGCCGCGGCTAGTCTGTTTACGCCTAGAAATCCCAGACCCGCTCCAAACGAACAGGGGAATCACGGTAATGATTCCTAACAAAATCTTTCGACATGAAGATGTTTTGGTGCAGATAATGTCTTATTTCGAGGCTGCACATGGGTGCCCGTCTGCACCCGTTATATGGATATACGCTGACGGCGATTCGCCGATGGATCTAGATACCCCGGGGAATCCAAGTAGCACCAAAGTTGTCAGCGTGAGTAAACAAACGTACTGCATGCTAGAAATTAAGTCCAGGTTGCAATAAACAGGAGTTTCCTTTAAGCATATAAGCGTGAATATACAACTACGTGTCGGACTTGGTATGCTAGCTTAGCTAATACTAATACGTGAGCTCAAATTTGTTGGTGCAATTAGACACATTCTTACTAGATTTAATAAATTTTAGACACCTGTTTCATTTCGTCATGCAGTTTGGGGTGTCGGTCTCTCAGATGCTTGGCCAAATGTGTTGTGCAGCTGGACTTCGTAGCGATCTCTTTGTAGCACTCCTTGCAAACGGGCCTGTCATGGTCTGTTGCCTTCCCCGACTCATCAGCCTTGTATCCAAAGTGTTTCCACACTGCACTTTTGCTCTTTGTGTTGTTGACTAAGTTGGGCTGTGAAGCGCCTCCCGAATTCGCTGTTGCCATTGTTCACAAAACAAAACGGAGACATCTCGCGTGGGAAATAGCAGTGTAGTCATGCGGCGGCGGTGTCTTCTTCTTCTGTTTGTCTGGGAGGCGGAGGCTGCTTTACGGCATCTGGCGTGTCGGTTTACTTGAAGAAGGCTGTGTATAATAGTCCATAATATCGATACCAATGGAATGGAATATCTAATTTGGATACCACTTTTAATATCGATTTATATCTAGGTATCGATTTTTTTGACAACACTACTACACAGCAAGTCCTACCCATTGCTGATGTTATAAGGGTGCCATCCTGCTGCTATCCGTTTGTTCCTCAGTCCTCGGTGACAAGAAAGATGGCGTTACCAGGGCGCGCCCCCATCGTGCAATGTCACACTCCAAAGCCCCATTAGAGTCTCATGTCGTGTGAACTGTTGATGTTCGTGCTTATATGTTTGAGGTGTTTTGCATAGCAAAGTTAGCCCCTGTCGAGAGTAACTCTGAAATGCCTTTTTGTCCCTCTCCCCCATTTATCCTCATGTAACCCTTTTCTATCTAACTGAAAGGAGCGCCTTGAATGGCAGCTCTCGTGGTCTGCCTGCATCGGTTTGGTTCTACGTGTTTTGTGTGTGTAACCTCGCTCAGGCTGAACTGCGGAGTCGAATGGGCCATTCCCATCAGTACCGGGTCGGCCCGGGCCGGGTAGCCCCAGTCGGCCCCAGCCTGGCCCGGTTGATTCCACACATCCTTGTCTTAAGCCCATGTGGGCTGATTCTACCCACCAATCAGAGGCTTGCTCTAAAGGAAGGTGGGAATTTGATCTCAGCAGTGGGTGTGTTGGCCCTAGTCGGCCTGAAGCAGACCCCCTCGAGAAGAGGGCTGAGAATGAGCCTTGGTTGGCCCGGAAAAATACCAGGCCGCCCAGATATGTAAACAACCTACGCTACCCGGCCCGGGCCGACCCGGTACAGATGGGAATGGTCCAAAATTTCTGTGCTTCGGGACGCTGGGGCACTGACGATAAAGCTGATTCTGAAAATGGCAGGAGGAAACGATCGTGACAGTTTTTTAAACTGTCTGTCAAATGAAAACATGTCTCAGCATGTAGGTGTTGTCTCTGTACCTGCTTGTAACTTACATTGATAATAACGTGTTAAATTAAGGCTCATCCAGAAAATAAAACCTGGCGCAGCTACCTGGGCACCAGATTCAGTGGAGTAATGTTTTTGGACGGCTACTTTTAACTATTACTTGATTATAAATATGTTGCAGTAGTGCTAATCTTACTTAAGTGATATATTTTCAGCATATTTTGAGCTCATTTGTTTCCTTTGAAGTCGAAGAGATCTACGATGGGCTGCATGGTGGCGCAGTGGTTAGCACTGTTGCCTCGCAGCACGAAGGTTGCAGGTTCAAAAACTCGGCTCGGCTTCGGCCTTTCTGTGTGGAGTTGTGTGTTCTCCCCATGCATGTGTGGGTTTCCTCCGGGTACTCCGGTTTACCCCACAGATCACAACATGCCCTATAGGTTATAAATTGTAAGTCGCTTTGGATAAAAAGCATCTGCCAAATAAATAAACATAAACGATGACGACTGTAGACAATTTCTGAAAATACCGACTTCTATCATCCTAGGAACCACACACACACACACACACACACACACACACACACACCAGTACCTGTGTCCATGCTGATGAAGCAGTCCCAGCTGATGGATGATCCTGAAGTGGTAGCAGGTTTTCTTTAGCCGTGTTTAGCTAACAGCTGCAATAGAAACAAAGCAGGAGAGCTGATTAAGATGCTGCTTCAGAACAACGCAGGAGATTAAAGATCCAACGCTTTGGTTCTGATCAGCTGAGGACAGATCCAGTCTGGAAAAGACGACCTTTGGTCACCAGCAGGGGTGGACTGGCCTATCTGGCACTGTCCCGGTGGACCGCTTGCCCAGCTTGGGCCGTCCCGAACCAAGCCCCCGCCTCACGTGCGGTTATAGAGACAAGTCCGCCAGCAGCACACACAACACCCTGTCCTCCCCCCACATATGGCGGGATAGACGAGTTGCGAGCAGCAACCTCCCCTGCCGAGGGCCGACTGTTCATAAAAATGACAGGGCCAAATTTTGGTCCCAGTCACGGAGTAGAGCTAACCGGTTTTTCCTCCAGAGTCACATTCAGATTCGGGGCTTTTCCGTCGGAGTGTGAGCAGGATGGATGAGAGAGCGAGCAGCGATCCTGCATCATGACCAGCTCAGATGAGCGAGTCTGATAGAGGGAACCTCTTCAATCTGATGAAAGCAGCTAAACGAGCGCGTTTGTCAGAGAGGCCAAAGGAACAGCAGCAGAGCCAGAGGGCAGGAAGTCTAGAGAAAAGCTTTTCTGACCCATTACCTGCTTCTGGAGCTCCGATTGTCACGAAGACCGCAGAATATCTTCTCTGGTTCTGGAAAGAAGTCCACCAAGTTGTTGAGGAGAAGAAAGTTTCCACAGCCTGGTGAGAAGATTTCTGCAGCAGCAGCAGTTAGTCGCTTTAGCCGATCAACTCTCCCAGAGACTCAAATATTCATTCACCTCACACACCAGAACAACAAGCTAGCGCTGCTAGCAGCTTCCGGGTTTCTTCTTCTTCTGTACAACCAACGTAAAGGTGCACTGCTGCCACCTAGTGGACACGACTCTGGATGAACAGCAAGAACGTGTGTGTTCAGTGTGTGACTAATAAAGCACACATACTAGTGACATAACCAGGCCAGACTTCTTCATGCAGGTCAATCTGACACTGATGTTGATATGAAGTCTATGAACTTGAGCCAATACTCCTAATTTATCCTGTGGTGTGCCAGAACAGCATCAAGGCTGCAGGAGACGCAGGACTCTTATGTATCCTCTCTGAATAAAGTCTATCCTCCCTGGCTCATATAATAATTTTATTATTATTATTATCATTATTATTAAAGTCTATCCTCCCTGGCTCATATAATAATAATTATATTATTATTATTTATTATTAAAGTCTATCCTCTCTGGCTCATATACCATAGAAGACAAGCAAATTTTCTATGAGCAGGCGAATCAGCGTGGCACTTTTTCTTTTGGCTTCTATGTTTTATGGTGAAGTAATTTTCAAAACCCAACTGCAACATTATTTGACATTAATTGTTGCAAATGTACCGTGAATAGGCAGAATAATTCAAACCTGCCATCCGTGCGCCAAGCTGCTGCTGTTGCACGTTAATGGCATCGCGTCAAGTCTACACAATGTGACAATGACGCCATCTGTTGGATTTTCCAAGTTTTATCATTTCTACCAGAAAGTGTTGTTTTTGACAGTTGTTTCCTAAAGCCTTATGGTTTGACAAAATTTGTCATTAGACCACACCCCTTCTCATTACAGAGATGCACATCGCCTAATATGCTTAATTGGTAGTAGGCTTTCGAGCCTATACAGCTTGGAGTAAGACAAGCATGAAGAGGATGATGTGGACAAAATACTAATTTGCCTAATAATTCTGCACTCCCTGTAGAATATTTTACTGTAATATGCAGTAAATATACTCAATACTTGAATGCCTGACATCACGTAACCCGCTCAGGGTAACCTTTGACCCACCTCGTGTGGACTGACCAATGAGGAGAGGGTCTTGAGGCCCTCTCTTCATTGGTCAGTCTGCATGAGACTGACTCTCAACCGCTCTCAACTGACGTTCAAAGTCATAGGCAGCGAAGCATCTCTGTGCAGCCATCCCAGTTACTTTTGAGCAGATCAAAGGGATCTCCTGACTGCAAAGTGGAGAGCGCGTTTCGATGCTGCGTCAGTGAGGTGAAATCACCTTAGCACAGGTGATGAGCGCCGCAGTAGCAGAGCGCTTCAGGCACAAATAAGACAGAAAGTAGAGAATATGTGCGGACATGAACCATCGTGTGTTAATTATAGTTTTTTGGTTGCGCCACTTTGAGAATGGACCGTGCGCTGGACGCAGCAGCCTGGAGCGCTGCGCCACAATGATCATCACTCAGCTGCTTTCTGCTCAAGAGTCCATAAATGATGTAATATAGGTAGAAAACGTTTTTTTCCGGCTCCCCTGGATGTGTAGGATATCCAGCTCCCCCATAACTCGATCCCTGCTCCGGGATGAAAAACCGGACATTTTCATCTACGACGGTTGTAGCCCATCCACCTCAAGGTTGTGCGTGTTGTGGCTTCACAAATACTTAGAAGAAGAAAAGATCTTTTCTATAGCACCTCTCAAGATAAAAATCTCGAGGCGCTTCACTAAAACAAAATATGTAAAATATTTTAAAAAATCGAATATGATTGAAAATGTATTTAAAATGAGCAAAAAAAAATAGACAATTGTGATTAAAAAATGTAAAGAAAGAGAGAGAGTGAATAGGAAAGAGGGCAATCAGTGGATCCTGAGGAAGGTGGATGGGTAGGGAGAGCAGAACAAGAAGGTGATGAAGGACACACCAGAACCAGCTTGAACAAGTGAGTCTTC
This sequence comes from Nothobranchius furzeri, assembly GCF_043380555.1. Classification (NCBI taxonomy): domain Eukaryota; kingdom Metazoa; phylum Chordata; class Actinopteri; order Cyprinodontiformes; family Nothobranchiidae; genus Nothobranchius; species Nothobranchius furzeri. The sequence continues at coordinate 63,444,787 of NC_091754.1, forward strand.
AGCTGCTTTTTAAAGGAGTTCATAGAGTCCACTTATCTCAGGCTCAGGGGGAGAGAGGTCCAGAGTCTGGGGGGCCACAGCAGCAAATGATCTGTCACCTTTGGTCGTTAGCCTGGTGCTGCACAACCAGTAGGCTTTGATCACTGGACCTCAGGGACCTGCTGGGGGTGTAGGGACTAAGATCACCAATGAAAGATCTCAGTCTTATCTTCATTCAGCTGTAGAAAGCTCCCACCATCCAGGTTTTGATAGAGTCTAAGCAGGTGTGTAACAGCTGCAGCTTAGACATCTCATGGGGCTTAAAGGAGATGTACAGTTGGATGTCATCTGCATAAAGATGGTAGGAGATTCCTTTGAAGGAGCTCAGGATGTGCTGAAGAGGAAGCAGATAGAGGAGGAAGAGCAGAGGCCCCAGCACAGAACCTTGTGGGACACCATGTGTAGCTGCCCCTGGCAACATGAAGAAAAGAACGGAGAGCCTCGACGGGTGCATAAACTTTTATTTGTTTCTGTGGTCCAACGCCTTGGACTTCACTCCATGATTTGCACCGTGAAAAATGTTTAGAGATATACAAAGCATACATAAAAGATGAACACAACTTCGATGTCATAACAGAAATAGATTATATTCTCACATTTACCTTGCTCCGCTGGCCAAGGGTGCTAAACAACATAATAATTCCTCAAAGCTGCTTTACCTGTAGATTTGACTAGGTGATGGACAAGAAAAACAAACAATGACTATAGAGTGTCAAACTAATAACCCAAACAAAAGCGTCAATACAGCAAAACTTACGTGGGGATGCAGTCAGCAATGTTTATGTTTATTTATTTGGCAGGCGCTTTTATCCAAAGCGACATACAATTTATACCCTATAGGGCATGTTGTGATCTGTGGGGGAAACCGGAGTACCCGGAGGAAACCCACGCATGCATGGGGAGAACACGCAACTCCACGCAGAAAGGCCGCAGCAGAGCCGAGTTTCGAACCTGCAACCTTCGTGCTGCGAGGCAACAGTGCTAACCACTGCGCCACCATGCAGCCCAATATGCAGCTGAAGTGAATTTAGGCTAAAGACATAATTTCAACACTTAATAATAATAATAATAATAATAATGCATTGAACTTATAAAGCGCTTTTCAAGACACCCAAAGACGCTTTCACACACTGCTAGTGATGGTAAGCTACTTGTAGCCACAGCCACCCTGGGGAGGTCTGACAGAGACAAGGCTGCCATTTGGCGCCGTCGGACCCTCTGACCACCACTAACACAGGCAAGTTGGGTAAAGTGTCTTGCCCAAGGACCCAGCAGCAGGATACCCCTGGCGGGAGCTGGAATCGAACCCATGACCCTCCGATCATGAGGCAACCCGCTCTACCACCTGAGCTACTGCTGCCCACTTCAACAGTGTTATCTTCTCTACAAACAAGTTAACCCAAGCAGTTTTCTCTGGAAGGGTGTGGCTTATATATATATTCTGTGAGCCAATTAAGGGTCATTGCCATCAGCTGCTCAGCTGGCAGCTACACCATGGGTAAGGGAGGTGGTGGAGAACCTAAACTTGGAGACGGCCACAGAAAGGGAGCGCTGAGAAAGAAAAGAGAACCACTCCAGAGCAGTTCATGATAGGCCTACCCAGTCTCTCAGCCTCTCCGGTAGCAGGTGATGGTCAACAGTGTGATATGTAGGCATTTGTCAGAAAGCGTGTCGCAGTATTCTTCACTTTAAGATGATCCAGCAGTGATTCATTTACTCCCAATTAGGGTTGGGCATTGAGCATCGATTGGAACCGGGACCAACTGTTAGTTTTTCCTGGAATGGTTCAGTTTTACTTCGATTCCTAGAATGCCGACAGAAGAGGAATCCGAGGCCGATCTCCGTGAAAAATAAATGTGATCTGCAAATTGTGATCAACGCTTTTAAGAGCTGATCACACCAGCTGTGTGTGCAGCACCGCTCCCCCTCCCCCACCCAGATATAAACAAACGCGTCTGCCGAACTTTTACATCGTAAACGTTAACTCCTGCAGCGTAGAGGAAACGCGTTAAATACGTCAACACGGTGGATTTAATAGAAGCTTTAAAGAACAAACTCTGGACGGTGTGAGGTGAGTTTGTCTCACTGCAGAAATAACAACACACACGGAGCGTCAGCAGTCAGACGCACACTCGTGTGTGTGTGTGTGTCAGATGGCTGAACAATAACCTGTAGAATAATTAAAGTCATCATGCTAGAGCAGCTTCTCTGTGGTGGACCACACCAGCTTCTGCCACCATAAATAATAATAATAATAAAATTTTAATTTCCTTTCTGAATTATTTATGTTGAGAGTTTAAATGTTTAAACCTGTTAGATTGTTACTGACAGCAGCTACATCTAACTTCCTGTTGTGACTGAACGCTGCTGCAGCATGGAGGTGTAGTTCTCAGTCATCCTGGACATGATCATCCTGAGAGTTTTAGCTGGAAACAGCTGGACGTTTCTGGATATGTTGGAGACATTTAGCCTCTCATCCCAGAGGCTGCTTCCACACTTTGGTCGTGGTCAGAAACAAACACACTGGTTGTGCTGCAAGTCGTCTTCTTTTGTCTCCAAAACATGTTTTTGTCCAAATGAAGGTGATGTTGTTGTTCATAGAGTTAAAATTCATGTTGAAGTCAAGATTATTTCATCAAGTAGGACCTGTGGTTAGCTGTCTCATGTAAAGTATGTCATGTCTTCAAAGAATCGGAATCGGGAATCGATAGGAACCGGAATCGAAACGAGGAATCGGAATTGTTCAAAATCAAACAATGTCCAACCCTTTTCCCAATAGGACAGTTTGCATAATTCAGTCTGGAAGCAATAAATGCATGAATGACTGATTCTAAAGGTAATCTTTTCAGGACATTTTTCTAGGTCTGAAACGATTCCTCGAGTACCTCGAATAATTCGAGTACAAAAAATCCTCGAGCCAAATTCTCTGCCACGAGGCTTCGTTTAATTAATTCATGGCTTTGCAATCGCCCGGGATCATGTTTCACCCGGACCAAAATAAGTGACGCACATACACACTGCACTGAATGCACACGCGAGTAGCGAATATAACTTGCCATGGCGGACGTGGACCCCGGTGGTGTGAAAAAGACAGAAAAGGTCAAAGGTGTGGGAGCATTTTTCACCTCGTCAGGTGGAAAACGTAGCCCAGTGTAAATACTGTAAAATGGATTTAGCCTACCACAACACCACATCCTCGATGCTGCAGCACCTGACCAGGAAACATCCACATGTAAATGTCACTTCTGCAAGCGGACTCCGAGGTCTGCTATATATTCTGACAACACTGTGTGATTTTTTCATTTGTAGCACTCTGTTTCAGCTCACGCTGTGCGTCTGGTAGCAACAAGTCGGACCTAAAAACGTGCTAAAAAATAGCAGTTTTTACACAACACGTCGGACTTTTTATTGTGTTGTTATTGATGTCTGTTGTCCCTCGGGATCACTGCAGGAGGACACAGGTATTTATGAGGAAAACAAAAGAAAGTAAATAATTGTGATAAGTATAATTGGACATAACCACTGCAAACATGCTTTCTCAACAATCCTTGTTATTGTGTGAGAAAAAAAGTGTAGAATTTAAAACGGACGTGTTAAGAGGGAAATAGCAGGCGAGCCATGTTTGCGCACGCGCTGTGAGCGGTTCTGGTGCTGTTCGGGCCGCAGCCGCTCGCGGCGCTACTTAAACAGTTATCGTCCTAGTTTTTGTCTGGCTTGCCGGGCTAGTAGATTCTCGTACAAGGGGAAAATCGGCTCAGGCTGTATACTTAGTTTTTGGACAGGCATTTGTTTAAAGTTGAAGTGCTGAAGTTTTGAAAACTAATTCTGAATAAAACTTGAAGAAAAAATGAGCAAGCAATTGCCAGTTAAAGAGGTCTTTCATATTTTGTGTAGAGAAGATGTTCTTACATTTAATTAGAAACCATAGAATGAGAAATATCATAAAATATGAAATATCACCTTAATGGATCTTTGAGTAAATTTAACCAGAAGATCTGATCTTTTTATTGCAGGGATTGAGCAACACTTCGTATAAACTCCAAGAAAGAGAGAGAGTCAGGTTTAAGAAGTTAAAAGATTTATTTCTAAACAAATTAAACAAGACTAACTTTAAACACTATGTGTATGATGAACTAAGGTGGAGTAAGACAAATCAAATCGCTTTTATTGTCACATCACATGTGCAGGTACACTGGTACAGTACATGTGAGTGAAATTCTTGTGTGCGAGCTTCACAGCAACAGTTATGCAAAATACAATAACGTAAAAACAAGCAAAATATAAAAATGGCTAATCTAAGTAATAATATATATATAGTATTTAAGGTATATACATTCCTAATGTGTGTGCTAAGTATTTTATTTTTTTATTTTTCTACGTGTGTGCATGTGAGTGTGTGTATAATGCGTACATACATATTTAAGAAATGAATAAAGTAAACAATAAGATAAGAGATATAAAATGTACAGAGGTTGATGTGTGTGTGAAATATGTTCAGAACCAGCAGATCCGGAGAAACAATTAGTTCTGAGTGGGAGTGAAAGGGTGTTTCGCTCTAAGCTTTGGTTTGGAGATAATAACGCACATTGAGACGCCATCTACGTACCCCAACGGAAGTCCCCGTTTAGATCCGGAATGTCGGGGGTCCAGCTTGGACCCTCTTGGAACAGACGCCTGTAGATATGCAGCGGTTGCTGACCCTTCCAGTCTTGAGTAACTCCCAGGTCACGAGTTTATTGGCATCAGCGAGACCCTGAAGGGTCGTGATGGTTCAGCTTTTATTCTGAAGGAACCGTTGCAGCAGGTGGAACATGCAACAGATTTAATCCAGCTTGTCGTTCGGTTCCCTGTGACTTGGCGATTGGGGTTCAAATCCCGGTCGGGTCATAGCAAAGACTAACAATCTGACCCAATGCCTCCCTGCTTGACACTCGGCTTAAGGGGTTGAATTGGGGGGTTAAACCACCAAATAGTTACAGAGCGCAGCCAGCTGCATCTCAGGTCAAATGCGGAGTTGAATTTCACCAGTGTGTGACGAATTATTGGGATGTTAACTTTAAAACATACCAGTGAAGCGGACTTGGCACCAAGGCACAAAGGCATGCATGATACCATAAGTAGATCTAAAAAATGCACATGCAGCAACAAGCTAACACATAAAATATCCATTTATCGGCCATAACAGCATAATAATTATCGGATATCATTATCGGTCCAAAAACTGTGCATCCCTAGTTATTTTTATATTGGTTCATTCAGAAGCCAAACTACACGTTAAAAATGAGAAAATCACAAGGATAACAACAAGAATCCTTGGAGTTAGACAGATGCTTTTTGTTCTGTGTGGACTCTCATGTGTTTGTTAAAACTTGACTTTACACTAAATTTTTGTCCACAGAGTTCACACGCAAAAGGCTTCTGTCCTGTGTGGACTCCCATGTGTTTGTTTAAACTTGACTTTACACTAAATTTTTGTCCACAGAGTTCACATGCAAAAGGCTTCTGTCCTGTGTGGACTCTCATGTGTGTGTCTAAATTTCCCTTTTGGATGAATCTTTTTTCACAGATCTCACAAGCAAAAGGCTTCTGTCCTGTGTGGACTTTCATGTGAGTGTCTAAATTTCCCTTCTGGTTAAATCTTTGTCCACAGTGCTCACAAGCAAAAGGCTTCTGTCCTGTGTGGCTTCGCATGTGTCTGTTTAAACTTGACTTTCCACTAAATTTTTGTCCACAATGCTCACAAGCAAAAGGCTTCTGTTTAGTGTGGACTCTCATGTGTGTGTCTAAATTTACCTTTTGGATAAATCTTTTTTCACAGAGCTCACAAGCAAAAGGCTTCTGTCCTGTGTGGACTCTCATGTGTTTCTCTAAATTTCCTTTTACACGAAATTTCTGTCCACAAAGCTCACAAGCAAAAGGCTTCTGTCCTGTGTGGACTCTCATGTGTCTGTTTAAACTTGACTTTCCACTAAATCTTTGTTCACAGATCTCACAAGCAAAAGGTTTCTGTCCAGTGTGGACTCTCATGTGTATGTCTAAACCCGACTTTCCACTAAATCTTTGTTCACAGATCTCACAAGCAAAAGGTTTCTGTCCTGTATGGACTCTCATGTGTGTGTCTAAATTTCCCTTTCGGGTAAATCTTTGTCCACAGAGCTCACAAGCAAAAGGCTTCTGTCCTGCGTGGATTCTCAAGTGTTCATTTAAATGTGATTTTCTGCTAAAAGTCTTTCCACAGTTGTCACACCTAAATGGTTGTAGTTTTGTCTGGACTTCCCTGCAAGAGTCTACATTTTGCTTCACACTAACATGTTTATCAATACAACAGCCTGAAGACCTTTTTCCTGAATGACTTGTCACAATCACGTGTTTCTGGAGAGAATGCTCATGGAGAAATTGTTCATCACATTCTGGGCAGCTCGAAGATTTGACAGCCTCTGATTTAGACCTGCTCTTCTTCCAGTCTTTGTTACAATCTTTAGTTTTTGACTCAGAGTCTGACAAGAGCTTCAGCTGACTGTCAGAATTGTTGCCATCCTGGTCATCTTCAACATTGCAGACATCAGAATCTGAAGAGTTGGACTTATCTTTATAAAGATTTAGATCTGAATTCCTTGCTGATTTCATCTTATTAGTGACGCTGCTGGTTGGACGATCTCCGTCTTTAGGCTGGTGCTGATCAAAATTTGACAACAGAACTTTTCTTCCTTCCTTCTTCCTGAAACTGACAAGAAATTGTAGAGAATGAAATTTTGGTGGCATAAGCCTCAATCTCATTAAGCTGCTACCCCTCTACCTCAGTCACGTTGAGGGGCTCCAGGTCCTTCCGTTTCAAAGCAGACCCCAGTTCTCCAGGACAGTTTCTTAAGTCAGCACCGTCTGGTGAACACCTACAGGCAGCACATACACAAAAACATTCAAGTTGCTGTATGAGGTGTTTTTATGCTGTTCAAGCAAGCTACTATTAGAAATAGCACAATACAAAAAAGGTCCAACCCCTTTCTCCTGGGCCAACCTTCCTGAGCCAGCTAGCTAGCTCACAGTAATGTGAGGTATATTGTCCTCCAATTGGGTGTCTAGAGTGAAGTTGTTGCCATCTGATTTTGCTAGCATAGTACATCCTCTATGATCTGAGCACATGAATACTAGGCTGATTGAGAAGGAGAAATGGATATGGTCCAAGGAAATATTAAAATTAGGGATGTACTTAAATAAAAATTCTTGACCGAAACCAAAAACGAGGAAACCAAGGTCAAAAATCGAAACACCAAAAGAAATTGTCAATAATTAAAACTTTAAGCAAAGTCACAATATTGACCCCATCTAGCAAATGTAAGCTGAAACTGTGGATAAGACGGCAACCTGCAAGCACTCTTGGCTGAAACCTGAGATCTACCAGACTTCTGAGGGTAAAGTGGTCGTGGAGGATGAACTATTGAGCTTCCTTTTCACCAAAATGAAGATTATGAGCCAAGAGGAGATGGTGCTGCTGGCAACTAGCACCTTTGATTCGGAGTGGATTGAGGCCTCCAAAAAGACCTTGTTTGATCTCTGTTCTACCACACAGAGAAATATTCAACATAAAGGTGCTCAGAAAGATATTAACAACTTAAAGATTTGTCTCAAAGTGCTGAATGGGTGTGTAAATAATGTCCCAAGGTTTGTGTCTTATAACCTGGAGGACCTGCCACCGGTGACATTTAGCAGCTTGGATGTATCTTGTCTATTAAGGAGAATGGAGCAGCTGAGCACTGAAGTAGCAACCCTTAAGGATGGAGTAAAAAGTCAGAGTGATGTCAGCCAATATCTAAAGACAACTGCAGTGGAAATATGCGACCGGGTGTGTGCTTTGGAACAAAAGGCTGCAGCTGGTCAGGCTACAGAAGCTACCAAGACTGCTGAACAAAGCCCCGCAAGGGAACCGGCTAATGTAATTAATAAGGTTGCTGCTGCTGCTACTATGGAGGAGTCTCACGTGACCATGGTGGAAAATGTGTGTGGCCTGGACCCTCTTGTGTCAACTGGGGATATGCAGTTGAATAGTGATCCTGAACTGGTGGAATCTACAACAAAGTTGAATTTGGATAGGCCACAGTCTCCAATGTGGAGTCTGGTTGCTGGCAAGGGTAGATCTCGCCCAGCGGCAGCCAAGGCCGAAGTTTCCGGGGACTTGTGGGCCATTCCCACCTGTACCGGGTCGGCCCGGGGCGGGTAGCGTAGGTTGTTTACATATCTGGGTGGCCTGGTATTTTTCCGGGCCAACCAGGGTCCGCAATTAAATTTTTTACTCACCGGCCAAGTTGGCCGGTAGATGATGAAAATCTACCGGCCAAGCATATCTTTTACCGGCCAAAATTATAAATGATTTAGATCTACCTAAAGTATGTTATTCTATATTATGTTGATTCCAAACAGAGTGACAAAATAATTTAAACATCAATTAATAAGGAAAACAACTCTTTTGTCATTTTTACTATTTATTTATTTATTTTAAGAGATGTTTTTATGAACTCTTTCATTGAAATCTAGTCAGACTCCTTGTTTTCTCTGTCCATGAAGTCTGGCCTCCTGCCTCTGACACCATCTTTGAACCAAAGCATTACAGCCTCATTTGGGTCCTAGTCCTTGATCTCTGGAGAACACAGCTGCACCATGAGAATATCTGAAAGTGTGTCAGGGCTAGGGTTGTCACGGTAACCGGTGTAGCGGTAAACCCCGGTAAAAAAGTTGACAATAATAATAACCGTCTTGTTTTTAAAATATGTATTATCCCGGTGGATTACCGTGGCTGCGGTGTAGGCGCGGTGACCCTTACTAGCCACCGTATCATCTGCTGAAGTTGCCGGCGGCACATGCGCACTTTGTTTACGACCAAAACTTTCTTTAAGCTAAAGCTGAAATAATGGCCAGAGACGGCAGCACTTGGGACATTTATTATCCCTCAAAGAAGACAAAGTCGGAAGTATGGGCATTTTTTGGATATTTGAAGAATGCCGAGGGACAGTTGTCTGTGAAAGGCAGCAACGCTACGTGGCCATCATAATGTAGCCATTGTCTCACGACTCCGCCATCTCCAGTTCGCCACTTTTCACAAAATCTTCTGGTTGCCACTGGTCCTGGTGGTTTTTCTTCCAGTTCGACGAGTTTTCATTTGGAAGGCTGGCTGACTCCAGTTAAAAACCGCCACATTTCACCGCTAGTTTTAACACGAAGCTAACCGCTAACTTGATAAACTGATTGAATGGGATAGGTGGAAATGACGTTGGATGCGGCGTTCACGTTTCGCGTACGTTTGTGTAAGTTGCATGCAGACGGGAGGAGTATCAGACATCCATGGAAGATGACTGATAAACATAACTAATTTGGTGCAAACATTTACTCGCCAGGTGGCAGGTAGAGCTCAAAAATTTACTCGCCAAATGGAGCTATTTGCTCGCATTTGGCGAGTGGCGAGTGTTAATTTCGGACCCTGGGGCCAACCAAGGCTCATTCTCAGCCCTCTTCTCGAGGGGGTCTGCTTCAGGCCGACCAGGGCCAACACACCCAATGCTGACAGCAAATTCACACCTTCCATTAGAGCAAGCCTCTGATTGGTGGGTAGAATCAGCCCACATGGGCTTAAGGCAAGGATGTGTGGAATCAACCGGGTCAGGCTGGGGCCGACTGGGGCTACCCGGCCCGGGCCGACCCGGTACAGATGGGAATGGCCCATAAGTCCATTGTTGGAACGGGAGTAGTGAACAACATTAGAATGGTTACAACCAAGCTGGTGAGTGTTTTCGCTTCCAGATTCTCACCCGATGTTGACAAATCGAAACTGTTTATAAAAATTTCAGTTCCTTTAAAGTTTCTGCTGAATGCAATGATGTGAAGGAGATGTACAATCCGGATCTCTGGCCTGAAGGGGCTTTTGTTCGGCGATATTTTGAGCCCAGGAGAGTTGGGCATGACCGAATTGAGCTGAATGACACAAAGGGCAACAATGGAGCTTCTGCGGTGGAAAAATGATAACATATGGACTTACGAGTTCTGTCTTATAACTGTCGCGGGCTTCAGCTCGGAAACAGTGATGGAGATAAAGCTCATCGACTGGTCATTGATGACCTTTTAACTGACTGTGATATTCTCTGTTTGCAAGAGACATTTTTAGTGCAGCAGGACCTCTCAAAGCTGAACTCTTAATAATTTCTTTTTTGGGGTGGGTGAATCTACTACAGATTTTTCCAGCAGTATTGTTAGAGGGAGGATACCTGGGGGTGTCGCAATACTGTGGAAAAAAACTTTGGACAATTGCGTCAAAATTATTAGAATGGGAGTAGATTGGTGTATCGGAATACATTTGTCCTTTGGAAATAAGGATTTTCTGGTCATATGTTTATATTTACCTTGTGAATGCCGACAGAACGAAGGAGTGATCTTAATGAGCTTGCTTTTTAAGCTCTTTTATGGAAAGTTGCAATTTTACTAGTATATATGTTGTGGGCGATATGAATGCCGATATCTCTAATGTGAATCCCAAATCTGGCAAACATCTGGCTCAGTTTTGTTTAGAGCACAAATGCATTATGTCAAGTAAGCTCATGCTGCCGCATGACAGTTAAACATATATTAGTGAAGCCTGGCATTCTACTTCATGGCTAGATCATTGTTTTAGATGCTCATGGGTCTCTTAGTTCAATGAATATTCTGTATAACCTGGCCGTCAGTGATCATATCCAGATTTCATTCTCAGTCAAAGTTGAGCGTCTGCCCGAGGTGTTTGTAGGTAATGATGGAGTGTGTCAAAGCAGTTTGAACTGGTCTAATGTTACAAAAAGTGAGTTGAGATCATACTCTATAAAGACAGAAGAATTATTGAGAAATGTTGTTTTACCCAATGAGGCCATTAGGTGTACTGATCCAAATTGTGCATATATGAAACATAAAGTGGACATCTGCACATTTTATGATTGAATAATCAGAGCTCTTATTGAAAGCGGTAAGCCACTTCATAAAGTGGTCGGCAGCTCTAATATTAAGTTGCCCGGGTGGAACATGTATGTAGCTGGATTCCATGAGCAAGCCCAAGTAGCAACAAGGGAATGGGCCCAAGCGGGCAGACCCAGACAAGGTCTCCTATATGAAAATAAAAAGCTTACACATGCTAGATATAAGTATGCTATTAGGTTCATTAAGAAGAGCGATCAAGCAATGAGGTCTGATTCCTTGGCTGGGAAACTACTATCGAAAAATGTCTAGGATTTTTGGAAAGAGATACGAGTTCTTAATAGCAACAAAACTGTTTTGCCTCGCTGTGTTGAAGGTATGTCTGGACCAGACAATATTGTTGAGCATTGGAAACAGCATTATGATCAGGGTCCGAAATTACATTTTTTACTCACCGGCCAAGTTGGCTGGTAGATGATGAAAATCTACCGGCCAAGCATATCTTTTACCGGCCAAAATTATAAATGATTTAGATCTACCTAAAGTATGTTATTCTATATTATGTTGATTCCAAACAAAGTGACAAAATAATTAAAACATCAATTAATAAGAAAAACAACTCTTGTCATTTTTACTATTTATTTATTTAATTTTCAGAGATGTTTTTATGAACTCTTTCATTGAAATCTAGTCAGACTCCTTGTTTTCTCTGTCCATGAAGTCTGGCCTCCTGCTTCTGACACCGTCTTTGTGCCAAAGCATTACAGCCTCATTTGGGTCCTGGTCCTTGATCTCTGGAGAACACAGCTGCACCATGAGAATATCTGAAAGTGTGTCAGGGCTAGGGTTGTCACGGTAACCGGTGTAGCAGTAAATCCCGGTAAAAAAGTTGACAATAATAATAACCGTCTTGTGTTTAAAAAAATATATATTATCTCGGTGGATTACCGTGGCTGCGGTGTAGGCGCGGTGACCCTTACTAGCCACCGTATCATCTGCTGAAGTTGCCGGCGGCACATGCGCACTTTGTTTACGACCAAAACTTTCTTTAAGCTAAAGCTGAAATAATGGCCAGAGACGGCAGCACTCGGGACATTTATTATCCCTCAAAGAAAACAAAGTCAGAAGTATGGGCATTTTTTGGATATTTGAAGAATGCCGAGGGACAGTTGTCTGTGAAAGGCAGCAACGCTACTTGGCCATCATAATGTAGCCATTGTCTCACGACTCCGCCAACTCCAGTTCGCCACTTTTCACAAAATCTTCTGGTTGCCACTGGTCCTGGTGGTTTTTCTTCCAGTTCGACGAGTTTTCTTTTGGAAGGCTGGCTGACTCCAGTTAAAAACCGCCACATTTCACAGCTAGTTTTGGTTTTAACTAGGGGTGGGCCGTTATCGGCGTTAACGTGCTGCGGCAAAGCCAGACTCTTATCGTGCAATAAAAAAAGACGCCGTTAATATATTCTCAAAGTTGGGTTGGGATCTGGGTCATCTATACTAAGCTTGATGACTTTCCCATTGCGCGGATGGATACCTGGTTGGCGCAGATGTATACTCGGCGCGGATCATCGACATATACCGCGCGGATGTCTACGCGTGAAAGAGAACATCTTTAACGCCAGAGGAATCTTCAAACGTGACGCGCCGACATGGATGCACCTATGAAGCTGCTGGGTTTGCTCCAGGGAAAATTTATTTTTAAGAAGCTTCCCAATGGAAACCTTGACAAGACTAAAGTTGTTTGCACCTTGTGCAATGCGGAATTTGTTTACTGTAGAAGTTCTTCCGGTCTCAAGTACCACCTAAACGCAAAGCATCCCTTACCTAATTTGGAAGATGCTGGACCAAGTGTTGCGCAGGGGTTAGAGTTTTCGTCAAACTACTATGTTTGAGTGCAACCGAGGCAAGCCCATCAGTGCAGCTCTATCAAGTAAGCTCACTAATCTCCTTGCTCAGTGGATTGCCACGAGCTGCCGACCCATCAACGTGGTCGAAGATGATGGGCTCGAGCTTGTTCTCCAGGCGGCCACGGGTGACTCATCCTACAAACTACCTGCGAGGCGAACAATCGTGAGGAAAATACATGACCAGCATCCAACAGAAAAAGCCGCGAAAGATGAGAAGTTGGTGGAGGCAACTTGTGTAGCACTGACTGGGGACCACTGGACCTCTGTCAGTAATGATAACTACCTCGGTGTTACTGCACACCTCATCGATGCCAGCTGGGAACTTCACTCCTTTGCTTTAGGTAGGCTATGTCCTTTTAAATGTCATAATCAACCGAGAGGTTAACACGCGAGAGGGAGTGCTGTTGTGTTGAATATATGCATTTGTGTGATTATTATTATTAATACATAATCACACCAGTGCTGATATTTGGCACAACAGCACTCCCTCTCATGTGATATTGTTTTTATACAACAGTTCTAAGAGCTAATTTTCTTATTTAACAATAATAAGCGACATAAGATTATAATTTGTTAGTTTATTCAATCATTTATTTAGCTCCGCCAACACAAATAGTTCCAACTAGAAAGCTGTTGCCAGGCAACACAAAAATAACACAACATAACATTAGAACGCCTGATATTGTCTGTAAAAGGTCCCAGTGTTGTTGTGCTCCAATATCAGCACTCAAGGAATGTCTCTTGTCCAATCAAATTACTTGGTTAGAACTAACTTGTACAATTTAATTTAATTAGCCTACTTATTAATTAGCACAACACCATGAATTACCACCATATTATGTTTGCTTCTTAATGATTGCTAGTTGTTTACTGCTTGTGAACTTATTCTGATCTTTGTTTGACCGTTAGGTGTGATGAAAACAAGGAGCCCACCACTAGTTTTAACACGAAGCTAACTGCTAACTTGATAAACTGATTGAATAGAATAGGTGGAAATGATGTTGGGATGCGGCATTCACGTTTCGCGTATGTTTGTGTACGTTGCATGCAGGCGGGAGGAGTATCAGAAATCCATGGAAGATGACTGATAAACATAACTAATTTGGTGTAAACATTTACTCGCCAGGTGGCAGGTAGAGCTCAAAAATTTACTAGCCAAATGGAGCAATTTGCTCGCATTTGTCGAGTGTTAATTCCGGACACTGATTATGATGCTCTATTTAACTGCATTTGTAGTGAACAAATGAATGTAACAGTGATAAACAGCACTGAGTCCATTAGTGTTACAGCTTGTGATGTTCGTCAAGCAGTGATTGAGCTTCCAGACAGTAAATCTTGTGGACTGGATGGAATATACACGGAACATCTGAAATATACCAGCTTTAGATTATTACCTCTACTGGCCATCTGTTTTACTAGTTGTTTGATACATGGCATTCTGCCTGATGCACTTAAGTCTATTATTCTGGTCCCTGTCATAAAAGACAAAGCAGGTCGAGCAGGTAGCATGGACCCATTGCATTGGCAAGCATTGTATCCAAGGTTATGGAAAAAGTGCTACTAAGTAGACTAAAGGATTTTATCTACTGTACTAGGGCTGTCGCGGTTGAGGAATTCCCCCTGCGGTGATTCAGGGTGGCTTAATATTGCGGTGTGTGATATTATTGCAGCACTTTTTTTTATTGCAGTACTATCTAAACATAATGTTCACAGATTTAAAAAAGGTTAAAAATTGCCGTGCCTTCTTTTATAACACTTTACTGAATGCAGATCAAAGGGCAGTAACAACACAGATCGCAGTAACGTTTGTTTCTCCGACAGTCGGAGTCCGACTGAACTTAAAAACAACAAAATTCAGGAGAAGGTTAAACTTTTAAATGCAAATTTGGCTGCAGCATCTAACAAATAAGAAACAAGTCCCCATTTTGTTTAGTTGTTTAAAATCAAGCATAAAAAATTACATGTACCGGGCGCGGGGCACTATCATTTCACTTTCACACACACGAATGACGGTGATTTATAGCTCGGTCACGTCCTTGTTACCCACAAGGAAAACCAGCATGTTAACCATATACGGTTTGAGAGAGGATCTGAGAGGGGTGGCAACATTTGCAGCAACACTGAAAACCCTCTCGGATGGTGCGCTCGTTGCACTAACGCACACGTACTTGCGTGCGACTGGCGAGCAAAGGGAATCTCTCCCGGTTGTTGCTCCACCGTGTCAGGGGGGTTCTTAAGGGTGGATGCATTCCTCCTGCAGGTAGCGAGTGAGCTCCAGCTCGGCTCAAACTCTCTTCGGGACGGTTGCAGAAGCAGTGCTTGTCCGGGACGTCAGGAGGTCTCCGAGCGTTTATTATTATTTTTTTTTTTTTGCCGCTGGTGGCAGCTCCGTCTCGGCCAAGGACTCTGGCTGCGCAGCAGCTGACGTACTGAAAACCAAAGCGCTCCCAAAGGAGCGAAGTAACGTTTCGTTTTGATACCAGTGCAGCCATCCTTCTCAACATGCATCATTGAGTTGAATCAAGTTCAGTAATCGCGGTGGCCCATGATGCAGCGCGGTGGGCTTCTTCATATCGCGATATTTCATTTTTGCGGTTACCGCGACAGCCCTATACTGTACAGATAACCAGTTTGGGTTCAAGTCTAAGCTTAGCACAGATTTGTGCATATTTGCTTTAAAAGAAATCATTAGGAAGTTTCAAAGAGGCATAAAGAAAAGAAAATACAATGTTAGTTTCCATTACATATTTACACTCCAAACATATATTTTTTGAACTTGCATAGCTTTGCCTTTGTTGCTGGCTTTGTCATGACATCTGCAACCATCAGACAAGTCAAACAATATTCCAAAATCAAATTACCAGCTTTGACTGTTGATCTTATGATATTTAATATCCATACGTTCACACCTCTGCCTGTTTACAGGGTTCTTTGCCAATGCTACTGTTCCTTGATTGTCCTCAAAAATCTTTGGAGGTATTTGATGTTGAAACATCATTCAGCTAATGGTCTAAAAATGTAGTTTATTGTTTTTAGTGCAACTCCGGACGGTTTAACTTGGGCTGTTAACAAAAATAAAAACAGGTGTGTAGTTTATAATCCGCATTTAAACATGAAACTGAAGCTCAGAGAGGCGGAGTGTCGCTGCTGTTTTCAAACTAAAACTAAACTCTAAAACTCTTCGTCGAGCTAACGAACAAAATTGAGAATTGACTTTTGGTAAATGAATAAAAGCCATTAATATGTTGTGTTTGTTGTGACCTACTGCTTCCAGGAGCGAGTCCACGGAGTACAGCTAACCGCCGTCTCTGCCACAGCTCACGGTATGAAAAGCCATGGCTGACCGTAGTGAACCACGGAGTGAACAAATCTAGTAAACACGACTCTGCTCTAAGGTTTGTAAACATCCATTCAGAGTTTAAGTTAGTCTCACCGTGTCTCAAACTCAGACTAACCCGTAAGGTTGCACCTTGTTGCGCTCACATCGTCTGCAGAAACAAAAATATACATTTAAATCAACAAGAACCCTACCAGGCTTTTCTCCTGCAGCTCGGAGAGGAACGGGTGAGGGCGCATGCGCAGTGCTGTAGTCGTCTTCTTTTCGGTTTTATGGCGGTTAGCAAACAACTCGAGGTGCATCAGCACCACCTACCGACCTGGAGTGTTTACCGGAACTTCTCTTGAGCCAAACAAAAAAGAAAGGGGAGCTCCTCGGACTACATGAAGCTGCTATGATGTAGCAAATAGAGTTTAATTGAAATATAAAGACATTTAACTGGTCTTTGCCTAAAGGCCTGGTTTTCATATCAGTTTACTGCATTTGAAATGAGTCCTCAAACCAAGAGGACATGCTGGGAGCTCAGTGGTGGATGCAGACAATGTGGACTCCACATGAGCACAGATGGTGTGTTTGGTGGTGAAGGAGCTAGATCCTTCAGTTAGGTTTAGGCAGGAAAGATGACTCAGGTGAAGGAGATACTAACTAGAGACTCAAACTTCATGCATCTTATTGTGGCAAGGTGGATAAACGAGGGCCCGGGCGGGATTCGATCCCTAGACTCCTGGTTGAGAGTCATGCGCTCTAACCAGTCAGCTAAAGAAACATCCCCTTGGCTAAGTAGCCAGGGCGCATGATCAATCGGTATGTTGTGACAGGACGCTCACAATGTCACATCATTTTAGATTTTGGCATTTCTGATTACAATAATCAAACAATTACTACATCAGGAATGTTTTCACAATATACTCTTTACTTCATTTTTCTACTTGATTCATTTTATTCTGAAGTGACTTTACTCTTACTCGAGTACATTATTTGGTTCTCTTTTAAAATATAAAAAGCATACAGTGCTTGGTTGAAACGTTATTTTTTCACGACAAAAATGCAGCAAACACCCCCCCCCCCCCGCTTCAAAAGTTTGGTCCAGGGACAGAGCTTCAGCCTGCCCGGACTTAGGGGTAGCCCGCCGCTGTAATAAGGGAACCCGGACTGGGTGGATCGAGCACATACAACAACGGGCGTGTCCGAGTTGAGCAGCGCCTCGCCTGGACAACAGACGAGAGCAGACAGATGCAGCAGGAAGCCGGCGTTCAGGTCGGACAGATTTCCCGACAAGTGTAGCTCGCGGGTGACGATGGATGAAGATATCGCGTCAGAGTTCATACGTGTTTAATTATTTATTTTAATTCTGGTGCCTGTTGGCAACCGAAACACATCCTCACGTGCTTGTGGATATCATATATTGTATATGAAGACATGACTGTAATAATAAGTAAAGGTTATCAGCTGTAGCTTCAGTATGTTCATAGAAAACGTGACAAAAGAACACAAATCACATTTCTCTTTATGGCCTATATTGTTGTCATCATCAACATAACATGACTTACAGAATACATGTGACCAACTAATATTTCATGTTCTACCACCGGATGTTTAGATCAAAATATGAACCAATCAGATCTTAGATCGGGTGAGAGCCAGGCGTTTCCCGTCATCCTCTAGGTTTAGCAGCCGGTGGAGAGCAACTGCAGCACCTTGCTCCAAAATTTGCGGCCGCCTTGATCTCACGAGGTTATCGCTGCCTACGTATGCATGACGTCAGAGCAAGTCGGACACAAATCTAACCGACATGCACTGCTCGCCGATCAAGGTGATCTAATCTTCGCAGAACTGGCTCATCTCGAACACACGCTTTTGTTTAATTGTCTCAAAAACTCCGACTTTTCCTACCTTTTTAGTTTTTGGCCATCTCTGTGATCTTTGGTTTGTTGACATTTTTTATTTCGTGTCAGATCTTTGTTGTTTTCATTCCCACGTCCATCATGATTTTGGCACTCAGCTTCAGAAAAACTCTGACACAATGGTTTGTTCCTGTTTGTTTCTGGTTCAACAGTTTGTTTCTTCAGGAGAGGTTACCATGGTAACCTTTTCCTGCTTCAGAATGAAATGCTCTTCATGCTGACAGATGCAGAGTTCCTGCTGTTCCTCTTGAATCAGCGGAGATTCTGGTTCCTTCTGGTCCGATCTGGATGTTGTTTCCTGGTTAGAGAGCTGCTGCTCAGTCAGAACCTACCTTTTCCCCAGACATGATGCTTTGGAAGTTCTAGACAGGACCAAAGTTTGAGTGTTAGGAATTATCTGTCTAAAATGATTCACTCCAAAAATTCTTACTGTGAGAGATAGAAACATCCACCCATCGCCTGTTGACACTGCAGGAGCAGCAGCTCTGATCTCAGCCTCAGAAAACACCGAAGAAAGGAGTTGGTGGCTGTTTGGTTTTGGCTCATTAAGAAAGGGCACCGTCTCCTCCTTCTTTACAAAACGCTCTTCATCCTGACTGATGCAGAGCTCCTCTTGTCCTAGAATCTGCAAAGGTTCTAGCTCTTCCTGCTCCACTTGGATTTGTGGAGGTTCTGGTCCCTCTTGTAAAGGTTCTGGTTGTTCCTGGTCCAAACTGGAGGTCCTCTCCTGGTTCCAGAGCTGCTGGTCACTCAGAACTCTCATCTTTCCTGACAAAATGAAGTGGGAGTTCTGGACAGAGACACAAAATGCTAATTCATGCAACAATAAGATAGCACTAGGGATGTTCCGATCACATTTTGTTGTTCCTGATCCGATTCCAGGACATTTGATTTTAAGTATCTGCCAATACCAAGTTCTGATTTGTTACCTTATTGGCAAGCATTCAAATAAGAAGGAAAAATGAAATTTCAGCAACGCATTAAAGTGACAGTGTCACGCTGAGAGCAGGAGGTTTGGACCCAAGGTGCAGGAAATCCAGAACACACAGGCAGGAGCGGTTGAAAAGTAAAAATCCTTTATTTAGGAGGAGAACCAAAAATCCAAAGGGCAAAGGCAAAAACCCAATAACTAAACTAAGGCCAAATCCAAAAGCTCACCTTCTGAGCAGAGACCTAAAGACTGAGACTAGAGACAAAACAACGCTGACCAAGACAATGAACCAACAACCACAGAGTGACAAGACAAGGCTTATAAACACAGAGGGAGGTAATTAGGGAAAATGGCAGCAGGTGTGTGGAGTGTGGGCTGGAGGGAAGACAGGTGAATATAATTATCTAAATGGGAAAACAGAAACAGAGGAGGGCAAATAAACCTAAACCTAAAGACAGAGGGAAGGGCTCACACACACATACACACACTGACACACACATAAACTCACACACACATACACACACACACACTAATACACACATACTGAGCTGGGGAACAAGAGGCTGGAGCTACAACTGGAGGGGGCTAAATGAACACCGGACCTGAGGGAATGATATGAAGGCCTACAAACAGAAGACACATAAATGAGACGCAGACAAAGGACACATGAGGGCGCTATGAGACACAGAAGGGAATCTAGAGAGGGATGGAGAAACATCAGGAGACACATGAAGACGCAGACGCAGACCATGACAGACAGTGTGTGTTGTTCCTGGCGATATGGGGCAGTAGATGCGTAAATCG
Source organism: Nothobranchius furzeri (assembly GCF_043380555.1). Classification (NCBI taxonomy): domain Eukaryota; kingdom Metazoa; phylum Chordata; class Actinopteri; order Cyprinodontiformes; family Nothobranchiidae; genus Nothobranchius; species Nothobranchius furzeri. The sequence goes on from NC_091754.1 coordinate 63,464,634, forward strand.
TTGCAAGCAAACGGTATTTTTGTGTTGGAGTAAGACCTTACCAACAGATGTCCATTAGGGTCAAAAAGCCCCGGGGAGTGCAAACTTCCGCAAACTATCGAGCACATCAGACTCCCTTTCATCACTGGCAATGAGTGAAGAGGTAAACGTGTAAAACAACTTTTGTGCATGGTGAAAGTTTGTAACCGTTTGTTAGAAATCAGTAAATGTATTTTTTCCTCAAGAGCTCCCGTAGAAGGAAACATGGCGTCTTATATGGTGTCGCCCAGAGACTTAGGCCCAATCTCAACACTCGCACCAGCACCCTTGCGCCCTTCATTTGCACGTTCCCGGCCAGGGGTGCGAGTGTGTAGGGTGTCCCGACTCTCAAGTGCTGAAGTTGACCACGCCCCCATTGCACCCTTAATCTCACTTCACCCAAGTCTGCAACGATGTGGACCTCGGGCAAGGGAATTACCCACAAGTCATTGCTGCGGGAGAAAAGGCTCAAGTTCCTTTTCTGAAAATATGTATTTTCCAATGAAATTAGTTCATTTTAGGACGATTAGTTGATGCTCTGAATGTTTTAGACAAAGCAGCAATGAAGTAAAATGGTGAGCTACTGCCCCCGCGACCAGACTCCGGATAAGCGGGTGAAAATTGATGGATGGATGGACAAATAACATAGATTTACATCGCCGAACCCGGCCCAGCCCAGCGGCTCCGAGCCTGACGTGGTTCTACCGGCCCGACCCAGTGGCACCTGGCCTGGCGTGGTTCCATCCGCCTGGCACGGCAGCGCCATACCCGGCGTGGTAACGCCGGCCCAGCCCAGCGGCACCGAGCTTGACGTGGTTCTACCGGCCCTACCCAGTGGCACCGGGCCCGGCGTGGTTCGATCCGCCTGGCCCGGCAGCGCCGAACCCAGCGTGGTTACGCTGGCCCAGCCCAGCGCACCGAGCCTGACGTGGTTCTACCGGCCCGGCCCAGCGGTACCGGGCCTGACGCGGTTCCATCGGCCCAGCCCAGTTCCGCCGACGGGGCCTAACAACACCGACTCCGGCGGGGTCCTGCTGAGCCAGGCCCAACAACATTCATCGCGTCGCGGTGAGCACGGAACCAGAGGACGACGGTTGCAGGTGAGAGGAAGAGATGCCAGGAGGAAGAGCCGGTGGACGAGGTAAAGAAATGGCCACAGAAGACCTGGAGGAGATCAAACGATCTCTGAACTTTATGTCAGGTGAACTGTCAAAAGTAACATCGCAGCAGGATCGATTATTGAGACTGATGGAGGAGGTGAAGGAGCTTAAAATACTGTTAACTGAAAAAGATAAGAAGATTTCAGCCTTGGAGCAAAGAGTTGATGAACTTGAACAATATACAAGACGAGAGGATTTGGTGATAATGGGACTAGAAACCCGACACAGAAGCTACGCAAAAGCAGTAGCAAATCATGACTCAGCAGAAGAGGCTTCAGACAAAGAACTTGAGACACTAGAGCAGCAAGTTGTTACTTTTCTGCACAGCAAGAACATAACTATTCAAAGAGATGCTATTTCAATATGTCATGCACTGCCAAAAAAATTTGAGAAAGCTAAATCAACTATTATTGTAAGGTTCACCAGCAGAAAACAAAGAAACAGCATTCTGTTACAAGCAAACAAGCTTAGAGGCACCAATGTGTACATAAATGAACATTTAACCAAAAAAAATGGGACAATAGCTAGAGAGGCACGGATGCTAAAAAAGCAGAAAAAAATTGTAGCTACATGGACAAGGAACGGGAGTGTATGGATCAGAGAACAAGAAGGATCACAGGCTAGGATAATAAAGGAGCTGGGAGAACTGGAAAAATTTAATTAACAGTGAAAGTTGGAAGAGGGATGTAGAATCAAGTAAAATCTCATATAACATCACATAAATAAGATACAAGTAAACCACAACACAAGCATATGGACATAACAACAAATACTCATGAGGAACTAGAATACAAGATATATGACCCTGGAAAGGAACTAGAAAATAATTTGTACACACATATGAATAATAAATGTGAATATTTTAGTGAACAAGAACTAAGGGATTCAGTTTTGACAGAAGGAACACTCTCGATCATTCACTTCAATAGTAGAAGTTTGTATTGCAATTACTCTAAAATATTGGATTATTTAACACAAAATAAAAAACCATTTCAAATCATTGCTATAACAGAAACATGGTTAAAAGAAGGAGATGAGGAGGAGGTACAAATAGAGGGGTATGAAATGTACTTTATGAATCGGAATAATAAAAGAGGAGGTGGTGTTGCACTGTATGTATGTCACAATTTAAAAAGTAAAGTCATTCATAACATGTCAACAGCCATCCAAGATGTACTGGAAATGATCACTATTGAAATAATCTCTGAAAAGACAAAAAACATAATAATAAGTTGTATCTATAGAGCACCTGGATCTTGTGTAGAAACATGTACAAATACAAGTACTGAGATGTTGAGTGGAATCTGTAACAAGGATGTATTTGTCTGTGGGGACTTTAATGTTGACCTGGAAAATGTAAACAATTCAAAGACAGCAAACGACTTCATAAATTCAATGTATCTACTGGGTCTGTTTCCACTGATAACCAAACCAACAAGAATTGACGCGCGTAGCTCAACAATTATAGATAATATATTTACTAATGCTTCAGAAGGGATAGAGAGAAGTGGAATAGTGATGACTGATATCAGTGATCATCTGCCAATTTTCACAGTCTATAAAAATCACCAGATCAAAAATCAACAAAAAATGGAAAAACTTATAAGGGACAGGTCACAAAACGCTATAGACGCACTAAAAAGAGATCTGGAACAACAAAACTGGGAAGAAGTATATGTTGATGATGTAAACATGGCTTACAATTCTTTTATAGGAATATTATGTAGTCAATATGACAAAAACTGTAAAACAAAAACTCAAACACAAAGAGGGAGGATGAACAAACCATGGATGACAAAAGGGCTGCTGAACGCCTGTAAGAAAAAAAATACATTATATAGATGTTTTTTAAAACTAAGAACAAGTGAAGCAGAAAGGAAATACAAAAAATATAAGAATAAATTAGTTTCTATAATCAAAAGACAAAAAAAGGAATATTATAGCAATTTATTAGAAGAAAACAAAAATAATATTAGAGCAACTTGGGGAATAATAAATAATGTCATAAAAAGAAATCAAATAGCTTCAACTGTTCCAAATTATTTTGAAAATGGACAGTCTGAAATTAGTGAAACCAGTAAAATAGTAAATGAATTTAACAATTTTTTTACTAATGTGGGACCTGACCTGGCAAAAAGCATTCCAAAAAGAACAAATTATAGTATAGGTGAGAATATCAAAAGCAATGAAAACAGTATATATTTAAGTCCAGTAACTAGTGATGAAATAAGAAATATTATCAATAAATGCATCAATAAAAGAAGTACTGACTGTGACGGTTTAGACATAACATTAATAAAAAATATAATAGAAAGTATTATTCATCCATTGACTTACATATGTAATTTATCTTTTGCAACAGGGACATTTCCTAACAGGATGAAAATTGCAAAAGTCATACCACTTCATAAAAGTGGAGACAAACATATCTTTTCCAACTACAGACCAATATCTTTATTGTCACAATTCTCAAAAATATTAGAAAAATTATATATTGCCAGGTTGGACCGATTCCTGATCAATGAAGATATATTAAATGACATGCAGTATGGTTTTAGAACAAATCATTCAACTTCCATGGCATTAATGGAATTAACAGAAGAAATATCGGAAGCCCTTGACAAAAAAAATCATCTCATAAGTATCTTTATTGATTTAAAAAAAGCATTCGATACAGTGGATCATACAATTCTTATTAAAAAACTTTGTAAATATGGCATCAAAGGGATGGCCCTAAAATGGATAACAAGTTATCTTACCGATAGGCAGCAATATGTTCAAATAAACAACACAAAATCACATATAAATAACATTACTTGTGGTGTACCACAAGGGTCGGTATTGGGCCCTAAACTATTTATCATTTATATAAATGACATTGTTGAGGCATCCAATATATTAAAATGCACCTTATTTGCAGATGATACAACTTTTTACTATTCAGGAGATAATGTTGAGCAGATGATAGAAGTGATACAAGCAGAGATGAAAAAAATTAAACTATGGTTTGATGGAAACAAACTATCATTAAACAGTGATAAATCCTGTTTTATGATATTTAGTAATACAAATTCAAATGATGAAATTTTATTAAATATAGATGAGATTAATATTAAAAGAGTTCAAGAAGTCAAGTATCTGGGAGTCATCATTGATGAAAAACTGTCATGGAAACTACATATAAACAGTGTCAAAACTAAAATATCTAAAACGATTGCACTGTTACATAGAGCAAAAGGGTTGCTTGATAATAATTCATTATATTTGTTATATAACTCACTGATCGTACCATACCTGAACTACTGCATTGAAATCGGGGGAACAACATATAAAACTTACACAAATTCCATTTACATCTTACAGAAAAAAGCAATAAGAATAATCACAAGGAGCAACTACAGAGATCCGTCCAATCCATTATTTATTAAATTAAAAACACTAAAATTCTATGATCTGGTGGACTACAATATTTTAAAATTTATGTATAATGCAAACAAAAGGAACGTACCTGCAGGATTAATTAAACGATTTTCAAAAAGACATAGCAAATATGATTTAAAGGGACATGAATTATTTAATATACCTAGACATCGGATACTCGTAAAGGAACATTGTGTCTCCATATATGGAGTTAAATTGTGGAATAAATTGAATACTGAACTCAAGAATGCAAAAACAATATTGACTTTCAAAAAAGAGATAAAAAATAAAACAATTAACTTATATAGATCCGTTACATAAATGTGTGAGGGGAGAGGGGTGGGGGGGATTAAAGGAACTAAATATTAACCTAGTATGTGCTTGTATGTGTATATATGTATGTATATAGATCTGTAACTTAATGCTTCTTTCTGTGTAACTTGTTTTCTTTTTCTATTTTTTTCTCAAATTCATGGGTTGAGATTTTGTCGGCCAACAAGTCCAGGAACTATATTGTTCAATTTCCTTAAGAGTCATATGATTATTTCATTTGTATTAATGCTATTTTAGTTAAAAGGGGCAGACAACATAAGTTTTTCTTCTTTCTGTCCCCTTTTTCATTTTGGCTTGCAGCAATTTAGTTCTGATTGTATTTTTATTTTAATGTCAATAAATGAAAATAAAAGATTAAAAAAAAAAAAAAAATTAATTTCAAATAAATGGTTTGTTGTTTGTTTGAAAGTTGTTAATAAAGGTTTTTGAAACAAGTTTTACAGCGACCAGCATCCCGGCATGCATTGCGATCGATGACGCAATGCTCCCGGTCTCAATTCTGCAATTATTTGCACACTTGTGCACTATGCACTCGAACCCCACTGCGCACTTTCCCCAAGTGCACTTTGCTGAAGACCGCAGGGCGCAGTGCGAGTATTGGGTTCTGGCCTTTGACCAGCTTCCATGCATTTTAGACCTGATTTTTATGGTCATTTGTTACAAAGCCACCAATATTTTTCAACAACTGGGCATCATTTAATACACTTTTAACAATATTTTGATTGATATTTACAGAGATTAACAGTCAAAACTACACTTTGTCACTTTAAAATGAGAAACACATTGAATTTGTCCTTTAGGTTTCACTTTCACTTATTTAGGAAGTACAGTGATTAACAAGCTGTTTATTTTATGAATATATTTAAAAGTAGCTGTGTTTCTCTTACAAGTTGTTTACTTTCTCAACATGCAGCTGTATTTAGCGAAGCCCAGTGATGGGGCAGGCATGCGGCGTCTCAGCAGTCAGGCTAACTTTTACCTCGATAACACCTGTAGTTTATGCCGTTTCCACATCGGCCAGGTCTGGTCTGGGCTGGGTAGCGTCGGGGTTGGGTCCGGGTCCCGCACTGGTATGGTTTGCTCCATAGACATACAGTGGGATGTGAATGTTTGGGCAGCCTTTTTAATCTTCATGGTTTTCCCACATATATCGTTGGTTGTTACCAGGGTTCAAATGTTGGGGGAGCTCGGGTCACCCGAAAAGGTGACACTCACCTGGAAGCCCTCTACCCAACAAAAAAAGATCCTGGTTCTATCTAAATTAGTGCTGCCCCATTTAGTCGATTCGTCATGATGACGTCGACAAACAAAAGTTTTCTTTGTTACAACTTGTTCAAAGAAATTAGGAGTTACATATATCTTAGCTAATACTCTGGCATGTCTACAATTATTTTACTTTGAGTTTATACATATGTTGTAAAATCAACACATTCTCACACCCAAAGCATTGAAAACTGACAATTTTTTTCTCTGTACTCTCCGAACACTGTCCACTTATACTTGGAGGCGATTTTAATTTTTGGATGGATACTTTAACAGATGGGTTCAACACAGTAGGGACTTGGCGCAATTGGCAATCCACTAACATAGTTAAACAGTACATGAGTGATTATGGGCTTTGTGATGCATGGCGATCTCTTCATCCTAACCCGAGAGAGTATACTTTTTTCTCACACGTCCATCACTCGCATTCACGTTTGGGTTATTTTCTAGTCAGCAGCTCATTGCTGGCAGACATTTTAGACACTGAGATACACCCCATAGTTGTCAGCGACCATGCTCCACAAGGCCGGATTATAATATGTGCAAACTGGGCACAGGCCCAGGGGCCCACAGCCACAAGGGGGCCCATGCAAGCAGCCGTCTTTTTTTTGTGTGTGTGTGTGTGCAGCAGTCTTAACGCTGGAGAAAAATGTTGACAAGTAATTAAAATTGTGCCCACATTTTCTAAGTTAACACACATTTCTTTTAACAACGGTAGTTTTTGCATCTTTACTGTTCCTGCTTTAGCCCTCTCCCCCCTCCCCCTGCGCAGCGAACACAAACTCACTGATGCGCCTGCAGCCTCTTAACCCCGGGTTTCCACAGGAGCCGTCAGCAGCACGTTACTGCAGCAGCACGTCTTGCTCGCGTAAGCTGCTGCTTGGCCCTTCCCACGAGACGCGAAGCAGCAGGGGAGCAGCTGTCACCGACCGAGCACGAAGTCACACGAGTGACTTAATCAGTAAACACAACAAGCAGGAGAAGATTACAACATGGTTTGTGTTTTATGTTCTGCCCATTTTATAATCGCCAATACGGACCTGAAAAACAAAGGAGACCGCTAGCTATGTGATAACTTCTCACGGGGACGCACATTCAGTAACTTATTTTAAAAGTAAAGCAACCGGAAGGCAGTACGTTCTTTATTCTGAAAATCTCGGGAGCTTCTCTCCATTTCCGCGTCCGATTTCCTGTCTTTCCTTCCCCAAAAATGTCGAAATTGACCCGTTTCAGAGGCGTCGTGCGTGGAAAATAGAACCGGCGCGTAAAGGCCGCGACATGCTGCTCCTGAGATGCGGCCGACTCGCGCTGCTGACGGCTCCGGTGGAAAAGGTTCTGTTGACCACAGCGGTTCCTATCAGCAGCTATGACGTGCTGCTGCAGTAACGTGCTGCTGACGGCTCCTGTGGAAAGCCGGGGTCAGAGTTCCTGCTGCTCCAAACATTGGAAGAATCATTGAATTTTCTGTTCCTCACTTCTGATTACCTTCAATGGTGTTTGTTGCAACCAGCAGGTACAAAAACGAACTTGTTTTTATTTGACTATGTTTTCTGTCCTGTCTGTTTATTATCTTCCTGCATCTCCTCTCAATCCTAAAGAAAAACTGCTCCCTGGCTTCATATATATTCACCTCATGAGTTACCTTTGAACTGCAGTTAAAAAAGATCTACCGACCGCTAAAATAGCATCCCAGCAGAGTCCACATGAATAATGTAATATAAATAGAACCATGATCATTTTCGGGCTAATAAAATAGTCTACAGTCCATCTTCCGTAATGTGTTTGTGGCCCTGCGAATTTTTCTAACTCTACCTGCACTTCTTATATGTACCTCTCACCGTAGGACTCTTTCATAAGGGTACCGCACCATCAGCTACGTCAGCCCAGACAAGAGCAGAGAAAATGGAGACAGAATAGAGGATAATTCTGTCATGATGTGGATGGAGATTACATTTTTAATTGGTGTGTGTGTGTGTGTGTGTTTTGCTAAAGAGTGGAAGGCAGCTCATAGATGTTTTTATTTGAGTTAATTCTTCAGATTAAGTTAACAAAGACATTACCATTTAATAGTTCTATTAGTTTTTAAATCTTAGAGAAAACAAGTCACGTTTTCTGGAAAACAGCAAAGAGAAATCAGAACTGGAACACTTCTGGTTACATTATAAAAAGCTTTAGGAATACATGATTAAATAAAGCGTAGTTTCTAAAGGACATCACTCAGATGGTTAATGACTCCAAGTAAAAACTCTGATTGGAAACAACAGAAAAGCAGTTATATAATAACCCCAACCATGCAGCTGTGTGTCAGTGATGTGGCGAGGCAGGTCCTGCAGCTCCTTTAGAAGGACTCTTTGTCCAATTTAGCAATGATGCTCTGGACCCAGGGCAGCTCTGGGTCAGCACAGAGCGTACGGTTTTTTCGTGTGTTGAAACTGTAACAAAATAAATTATATTTTTTTCTTTATACTGATAGCAGAGATGAAAATAATCACATTTTAACATCGGACAATCTGGATCAGCAGTACTTACATGACTCCAGCTTTGGGGCAGCGGACATCTGTTAGGATATACGAAGTGATGAATTTTTTGTTAACAGGTGTTTGATGGAACCTAAAACAGCATCTGTCCGGACCATTTGCATCTGGAGAGAAGATATCATTAACAAATGACCCGCACCTGTGCAGCGCCTTTCAGAGCCAGAGGACTCCAAAGTGCTCTACACTAGTGTATCATTCACATGCTGGTGGAGATGAGCTATGATGTAGCAACAACGGGCCGCACCGACAGAGGCGAGGCTACACAGCACAGGCGCCACGGTCCCTCTGACCACCACCAGTGATCTTTGAGTAGACATGTCTATTTACAGTCTGATCATCTATATCTTACTGTTGCAGAGAGCAGCACAGATCAGCGCAGCTCCCAGGATGCAGAGCAGGAGGCTGTGAGTGGTCCTCATGATGAGCAGATAGTCCTCAGTAGATGATGAAGTTGCACCAGGTTTACGGGCGTCTACTCTAACCGAGGGCTGGAGGTGTGTTTATAGCAGATCATATAAAAAACTGCTAGGTGTTTGGGTGGGTGGGGGGTGATTGTGGTTTGACTGACTAAAACTTTCCACTCGGTTAGATGTAGGAGCAGATTAGAGGAAATGCTTTTGTGGTTAGCCCAAAGTGCATCTCAAAGAGTGATGGTGGCACCTAAAAAACTTGTTTACCACTTCTAAACACCTCAGAAATGTTAAAAGCTCGGAAACAGATTAAAACTCAGTCTTTTATCAGGGAATTTGATTGTTACAAGAACTGGTGTTGGTAAATTTGCTAGTTTTACAATAATCTGATTCTTTTAAAATAATGTTTTAGGTTTGCCAAGATCATTTTTGTCCTCCTGCCTCTGGAGGTTTGACCACAAGTTGTGTGTGATCTGAGGAGTTCGTTGGACCGGATCTTAGCAGGTTTGGTTCTTCATCCACTCAGTTCTGACTTAAGTCTACTGGACCAGTCCTTAATCACCAAACTGTTGTTGGGTGGTTGAAGAAGTTCCTCTGGGAGGATGTTTAGGTACCGTTGTTTATTCATAGCTAAGAGCTAAAGTTGGGGTAATTAAATCATGTGGTCACCCTAGAGTTAATGCTAACTGTCATTGGGGGCAACAGCAACCACCAAACCCTCAAGATTATCATGAAACCGGTAAACTCTGATCTCTAGAGGTTTAACGAAGACACCACAGCCTCTGCATATGTACATCATTTTATTATATTAAAACATCATTTAAATACATTTCAAGTGATACAACTGCATGATGACCCTCGGGTATCTCCACACGTCTACCAGTCCTCTAACGGGTCTGTTCAAAGAAAATCAAGAGAAAATAAAAAGACGTCCTGATTTCCATCCAGCAGTAAGCGACATTTAGGGCGGATGGAGGAATGAGCAGATAAGTGTTGATAAAAACGAGTTTACCGTTAACGTAACAACTTAATAGTAACCAACATCTCTTTGGAGACATGTTTTCACCATTGATGCACAATAAACACAGCAACCGGCACAAATAGAAAGAGAAAACGAGGTGAAATGGAAAACCCGCTTCAACCATGACTGATGATGTGACAGGATGACACGAGGCGCAGCTCAATGCAAAAGGCTTACATGTTTGTGCAAAAAGCTTTATTGCAGTCCTGTGGTGTGTGACCACAGCCGGGGGGGGGGGGGGGGGGGGGGGGGATCTGCAAGTCTGCTGCTGCTGCACACTGACAAACAGCAAACAGTCAACTAACAGCTAAGGTAAATACGAGCTCCGTTCCGGTCTCCGAGCGCCATGACAGTGTGTCCTCTGTGGAGGACGAAGAGAGAGGACAGAGAGGTAACAGGACAAACAATCACAAGACCGTTTCATCGACTCTTTTAGAGATCCTGGATGCTTTACAGGATGAAGCCCGACTGGAAAATCGTGTTTGAGATAAATAAAAACTTTGAGGAACAGGAAAGGCTTTTTAAAAATGAGTTTATCATTAAAACTGTTTAAAAATAACCCCTACTGCGCTACAGGCATAGGCCCCGCCCACTCCCGGTCAGGGCGGGGTGACACGTTCATCAAAGTGTTAACGCACCACAAACGCTTGGCTGACAGCACAGCAAACACCAGAAGTCCAGGTGGGCCTGGCATCCAGACGCCCCAAACCCTGGATTATCAAACTCAAAATGACTTTTGATACCTCATCCTGATTAAGCATCGGTTTCCTAAGAATGCTGTTAAACAGTAAAAGCTTTATTGAGACTCGGTTTCTGAGTGTTCAAGCGTTCCAGACAGATTCCTACACATTCGCTGGAAACAAAAAGTGCTGTCGGATCATTCGGTTTATAGTCGACATTCCAGCCGAAACTTTGATTTGTAGAACAGACGAGGACAGAGGTCGCCTTTAAAGCTCAGATCTGAGGACCAGACCAGTTCCTCACTGGGCTGTGACTGGTTGGATGGGATGTAACCAGTTGAGTGACCCTAAACAAGTCCCTCACCGCTCAGTGACTGGTCACCAACCGTTTGAGCCCAGTGAGAAACCGGCTTTAGGAGATTAGAGTAGCAGTATTCAGGGATGAAAACTAGCTCTTCTGCTCTAATCTCAGCACTAAAACGACTCTTCTCTGCTGTCGGGTGAAACACGGAGAACAGATCAAACCCAAACTGGACTTCAGATTAGATGAGATTAAAACAGGAGTAATAAATGAAGAAACCAAAGGAAACGCTGAGGGAAGGATGGGGAGCGTGGGAGTGTGGGGTACATTCATCAGCTTTTCCCAGCTACAGTTTCCAGTTTGCCACTGGGCCTCTGAGGAGGAGGGGGGAGTTAAATAAGGCCTCAGGTTGGTTCCCACCCTGCTTCAGACCCTCCTCTGGGATGCTGGTTTGGATCAGAGCAGCGATACGGAGCTTCATCACAGCAGCTACAGTAGGACTGGACCTCTCAGGTCCTTCTGGCCGGGTGAGGGGTTCTCCTGAAAGCTGGAGAGGTTTATTGTTGCCCCTCATCTCAGCTCAGCACTTCAGCTCCGGACTGTCTGGCTGCTGATTTCTTCTGCTCCGTCAATGCCTGCAGGACCTGCAGAAGGTAGACCGTCAGACACGGGAGAGGAGGGAGGGACAACACCAGGCAAGAACTAAGGAACACCCACCTGGGCCCACTTCCTGTTACGGCTGGTCATGTGGACAGCAGAGATGTGCTGGAAGAGCTGCTCGGCTGGGATGAGGTCAGGCAGCCGGGTCAGGAACTGGGCCATGTGGATGAAGTCCATGGTGGTCAGGACGTCCTGATAGAGACGCAGCAGGCCCAACGCCGTGCGGAACAAGAACTCCTCGTTGTCCCTGCAGAACACGTCCCACACCCGACACGCCAGGTCCAGAGGCAGCGACTTACTGTACAGCGTGAAGATCCTGGACAGGTCCAACAGGTCCTATTAGGTCAGGCTTCGGTAGAGGATCACAGTGTAGGGAGACAGTTCATCTCCACAGATCAGAGGGGTCGTCTCAGTCCGAACCCACTCTACTGATCTCTGATCAGAATTCATGAGTTTATAGCTCAACACAACCAGGAGCAGCTGGAGGAGTCAGAAGAGCCAACGAGGTTTTGAACCACGTCCAGTAGAACCGTCGATGGTGAACGCAGCTCTACGAGGCGTTCCAACCCACTTTCACTACACGACTGGTAACCCCGTCGTCCCACTACTGAGTTAACTCATTACAGCTGAACATTTGGTTGTTGGTCTAACTGGACCCGCCTCCCGTTTCTGATGCAGGCGGTTCTGCCCTTCAATCAGAGACACAAGCGGACATCAGGTAGGAGGACCACACCCTAAACAACCGCAGAGCTGTCAGGTAAAAGGTGTCTGTTCCGTGTTTGCATCACTATTAACAACCAGTGGTGTTAACACACGCCTGCATGCTCCAGACCGGAGAAAACTCCTGTTTCCCTTTTACCGTGTTTAGAATTAAACTGGATAAAAAGAGGATTTTATACCTCAAACATGTTCGGACGGCCACCACGTGACCCAAAATAAAAGTGATGTTAGCGTAATAATTTCTAGAGATTATCGTTATAAAATGTGATTAACAGCTTGCCCCGAAGCTTCAGACCAGATCTGTGAGCTTAGCCTGAGTGGTGGGTGGCGAGAGAGGGAATAACTGTTTAGAACAGACCGCTGACACTCGTGCACACGAGTCTGCACTCTCACCCCGAAAGCTCAGTCAGCTTTTCCTGTTTTCTGAGAATCGCCCGACTCACTAAACACACAAAAGGTCACAGCTTCAGGTGTCAGACGACACAACGGCACACAGAGTTGGTCAAGTTATCATTAAGAGTAATATCAGAACAGAAACAATGCACAGGAGGACAAAAACTCACCAGTCGATTAAATAAATATCAGGAGTCAAGCTGTTCTTCTTGAAATGTGCAAAAAGCTTTGGTAGGTTCTCTTCAAAGAAGACTTCAAAAGCTGCAAAATATGTCAGCATCTGAAAGAGGAGAGTCGGATTATTAACTTTATGTTATTATTACCTTATATTATAATAATAATTATTATTACCTTATATTATAATTATTATTATTATTACCTTATATTATAGATAAATAATATTATTATTACCTTATATTATAATAATAATTATTATTACCTTATATTATAGATAAATATTATTACCTTATATTATAGATGAATATTATTACCTTATATTATAGATAAATAATATTATTATTACCTTATATTATAATAATAATTATTATTACCTTATATTATAATAATTATTATTATTACCTTATATTATAGATAAATATTATTACCTTATATTATAGATGAATATTATTACCTTATATTATAATAATTATTATTATTACCTTATATTATAGATAAATAATATTATTATTACCTTATATTATAATAATAATTATTATTACCTTATATTATAATAATAATTATTATTACCTTATATTATAATAATTATTATTATTACCTTATATTATAGATAAATATTATTACCTTATATTATAGATGAATATTATTACCTTATATTATAATTATTATTATTATTACCTTATATTATAGATAAATAATATTATTATTACCTTATATTATAATAATAATTATTATTACCTTATATTATAATAATTATTATTATTACCTTATATTATAGATAAATATTATTACCTTATATTATAGATGAATATTATTACCTTATATTATAATAATTATTATTATTACCTTATATTATAGATAAATAATATTATTACCTTATATTATAATAATTATTATTATTACCTTATATTATAGATAAATAATATTATTACCTTATATTATAATAATAATTATTATTACCTTATATTATAGATAAATATTATTACCTTATATTATAGATAAATAATATTATTATTACCTTATATTATAATAATAATTATTATTACCTTATATTATAATTATTATTATTATTACCTTATATTATAAATATTATTACCTTATATTATAGATGAATATTATTACCTTATATTAGAGATAATTAATATTATTACCTTAAATTATAGATAAATATTATTATTATTACCTTATATGATAGATAAATAATATTATTATTACCTTATATTATAGATAATATTATTACCTTATATTATAGATATATAATATTATTACCTTATATTATAGACCTCACTGACTAAGTGCAAAAAGAAGTTAGAGTGGAAGATGTGAGGAATTAGATTACCTTAATTAAATTTCACGAACAGAATATTCTCATTTCTGCTTAAAGTATCCATCCCTGTTTAGTTACACTACTGAAAATAAATAAATATTTGTATTATTTAAATATTAATGATATGTAGATCTGTGTCAACAACAACATGTCCTTCTGACCCAGTCCCTGAAGGGAGTTTTCCTCTCCACTGTCGCTGCATGCTTGCTTAGTATGAGGATTGCTGTATAGTCACTGACACTAGTCAGTGACTTGATGCAATTTGCTGGGTTCCTTATATAGGAAACATTATTTCTGATTGGCTTAATGAACTGACCTGAATTGGAATGTTTATTATGTGAAGTGCCTTGAGACGACTCTTGTCGTGATTTGGCGCTATATAAATAAACTTGAATTGAATTGAATTTACGTTACAAACCCGCGTGTGAACGGCTAACGTTAGCTCAGGCAGGACGTGAAGACGTACGGATACGAACATCAGGTTCTTACCCTTTTCCTGCTGAATAATTCAAGCACTTTAAGCATTTTCAAGGTAAATTTTTAAACTTTAAACACAATACGGTGAAGACAAAACAATGCTCGAGGCCTGTTTCACCTCACCTCACATTTATAGGGATGATTCTACTCCCCATAGCAATAGGAATTACTAGCAGGTGCGGTTGTAGAATAAATGTTAAAACGGCTTGCCATAGAGGGTCAGGTCTACATTCGCAGCCAAACACGGCCCATGCTTTGGCTCACTAGATGCCATGAAGGACGAGGTGGTTCATTAAATGATTGGTGCTTCCATGTTTAGCGACACAAATCTGAACATGGATGTTACATTTACGCGTTTCCTTTAACAAGATGCAGACGAAACTTGGACTGTTTCTGGTATTTTATTAGTTTGCTAACTCGGAGATG
This sequence comes from Nothobranchius furzeri, assembly GCF_043380555.1. Taxonomy (NCBI): domain Eukaryota; kingdom Metazoa; phylum Chordata; class Actinopteri; order Cyprinodontiformes; family Nothobranchiidae; genus Nothobranchius; species Nothobranchius furzeri. The sequence goes on from NC_091754.1 coordinate 63,479,957, forward strand.
TTGTGTAAACGAAGTTTGTGATTGAACAGCCCACGTCTGACGCTAACAGCGGGAGGAGCTTTGCGGCTTATAACAGGGACGTTTTATCGGAACAGTACCAATATTTAGCACCATAGAAGATGGTACCTTTTCTCCCGCACCCTGCTCTACTCCAGTCTTGATTTTATAATCAGGGCCCTCACCCACACAGCTAGCATAAACGCTTCATAGGTCTGCTCCGTAGTTAGGCCGGAGCCCACCGCCGGCCACACACTGCTCACACACCGGTGTTACAGAAAGGAGCGGACCCTCTCAGAGCAGCAGCAACCATGTTTATTAAAGGCGAAACGATTGCTCTGTAGTTTTTGTTGTTAATAACAATAAAAAATTCTGTTTTTCATCAAACTTTCTTGGTTGCTCTTATATACAAAACTGTGCAGTTTGTTTTTCAAGCATTTTCAAAGACTTAATACAGAAACCAAGCACTTTCCATAGCTTGCAACCACGTCATTAAAATTCAAGCTTTTTCAAGCACCCATATGAACCCTGTAAAATAAAGGTTGTGTGAATGGGGTGGGGGGGGGGGGGGGGGTGTACTGACAAGGCTGTGGTCGACTCTGAAGAAGGCCATCTGACAGGGTTTGTTGAGCAGGTTGGCAAAAGCTATGAAGGCATCGGCCGTGTCCAGATTCAGGATGAGAACGGCAGCGATGAAGGACATCCCCTGCACCTGAACACAACCAGCAGAGGGTTTAGACTCTTCACCAACAGGTCCTAAAGGAACATCGTACAGATCCGACTTATGTCTGTGAAACTCAGAGCGGTAGTGAGTCGCAACAAGAACCCAAACCGGAAACTGAAGCTCATCGAGGCTGAAGCAAAGAAAAAATGCAAGCAAGAGGTGACTGCACAGCTGTGTGTGTGCGTGTGTGTGTGTGTGCGCGTTCATGGCTTGAGGTCAGCACAGGAAGTCACACTCATTTCTATCCAAACACAGACAGGATGTGGTTGATGTAGTGAGCACAAAGGTAGTAAATGTTAGCCTGTCTGCATGAAGCATCACTACAGCGTCCATCTGCTGCCGGTCTCAGTCCAACAACAACCTAAACCGAACGTGTAGCAAACAGCTGCACAGATGTAAAGATCAGCTGCTGTAATGTTCCGTCAGCATGACGCGGAGACTCCTCTCCGTGTGCTGGTTTTATGGGTGTGAGGATCCCAAACGTTCATTTTACCAGTGACCTGTCACACTATTTCACACAAAATCGTTTTTAACACGCTCTGCTTTGAAGGATTAGAATGATTTGATAATCAACCACAGCAAAAAGATGGTATAGTCAGCATGTTCTGTTGTTACAGGAACCGTTTCCACCAGGAAGACTTAAGACGTAACACAGCTAAGCCTGATCATTCCCACAGGCGGGTTCCTTAAATATACTTTATGCTATATGTGTAATTAAACACTGTACTCCACTAGGAATGATGTCAGACCCGACCTAAATGTTAGCAGTGTTGTGACCATGCTAACTACTGTTAGCATTGGAAGCTAATCCCTTACGACTGTATAACTGAAAACAGAACAATGGCGACATGGAATGTTTACGTGCAAAGGTATCAAGTAATTAAGTATAAATACTTTGTTACCATACTTACGTAGACATTTTGGGTATTATTAATGTGTTTTACACCTTAATTTACTTTGACTTTGATACTTTTAGTTTAGAAACTAGTATTTTTATTTGACTTTTATTGAGTTAATAGTTTAATTTACACTTCATCTTCCACAGAGGTCTTTTTAACAGAGGTGTGACCAAGTCACTGCTTTGCAAGTCACAAGTCTCTCCAGTCAAGTCTCGAGTCAAGTCCAAGCCAAAGACAACCAAGTCCAAGTCAAGTCCAAATTCAATGATGTGGAAGTCCAAGTCAAGTCCAAATTCAATGATGTGGAAGTCCAAGTCAAGTCCAAATTCAATGATGTGGAAGTCCAAGTCAAGTCCAAGTCTGTAACTTTGAGTTTTCAAGTCATAATCAAGTCATCTGTCTAACTTCTATTTAATGACGATGATAATAAATAAATTCCAGAATTAAAGCTTCTTAAAGCTTCGTTTATTTGCTCCAACAGCAGAAACTGAAACGGATGATAAACAAACAGCTGCTGCATTCAGCAGTAAATCTAACCCAGAACCAAGAATGATTCATGATTTTTGTCCATGTCGTGTCACTTTTGAGCTAAAATATCAAATATGCTCAAGTCATCATCAAGTCAACAGATGCAAGTTGATTCGAGTCGCAAGTCTGACTTAAACACAAATGTGTTTAAGTCAGAGTCAAGTCGTAAGTCTTTATAGATTTTATCAAGTCAAGTCAGAAGTCATTAAAATAATGACTCGAGTCTGACTCGAGTCCAAGTCAAGTCCACACTCTGCTTTTTAAACCCACGTACCTGTACTTGTAACTGAGCACTGATGTGTGAGGTCACCATGTTGGACTTTCAGCACAGGGCTGGTTGGGAATCTAACATTTTGAGTTCAAAGGTCAACGTTAGAGATTTTTTGTTTGTTTTGAGTCGACTCTGGTGTCAGATCCTTTGAACCAAGTCAGGTATCCTTAAACCAGAGTTATGTTGTTTAAACAGGATGGGTAGGTTACATTAATCTGTGCCAAATGGCAGAAGCCTGATAAAAACGGCTCGAGTTCAGTGTAGAAATAAAAAGTATGATGATGTTTCCGTCCTTCTCACTCAGACGCTGCGGCAGCTTCTCCCAGTCACTAAATAAAACACAGACTGAGGGCCGGTTTGTTTTACTGGTTATTCTCATCAGTCTCTTCGACTCACAGTAAACGCCGGCCTTTCACAAACACACTCGGGTCCGCTCAGGTCCGCGTGACACCAAGTCACTCCAACCACAAGCTGAGCGACAGAGTAACCTGCAGGTGTTGAGTGGGACGTTTGGGTGCTGGTATTCATATCCATCAGGCTGATTATCATCACCCCAACACTTTCATTCCTGAAGACCATCAGTAGCGCTGGAACAGAAGCTAAAGCTTACACACAGACGCGGGACTCACCAACAACGGGGAAAGTAAAAAAAAGTGACGTAATGGAAACAGATCAGATATTAAAATGTTTACGGATATTTAAGATGATCAAAGTTTAAATATTATTATATTATAAATAATATCAGCATCAAACTGAAAATGTCTCCTATAACCAACATTTCCATGCTTATGTGACGTGGGTGACGTAATGACGACGTGGGTGATGTAATGACGACGTGGGTGATGTAATGACGACGTGGGTGACGTAATGACGACGTGGGTGACGTAATGACGACGTGGGTGAGGTAATGACGACGTGGGTGATGTAATGACGACGCGGGTGATGTAATGATGACGCGGGTGATGTAATGACGACGTGGGTGATGTAATGACGACGTGGGTGATGTAATGACGACGTGGGTGATGTAATGAAGACGCGGGTGATGTAATGATGACGCGGGTGATGTAATGATGACGCGGGTGATGTAATGACGACGCGGGTGATGTAATGACGACGCGGGTGATGTAATGACGACGTGGGTGATGTAATGACGACGTGGGTGAGGTAATGACGACGCGGGTGATGTAATGACGACGCGGGTGATGTAATGACGACGCGGGTGATGTAATGATGACGCGGGTGATGCAATGACGACGTGGGTGATGCAATGACGACGTGGGTGATGTAATGACGACGTGGGTGATGTAATGACGACGTGGGTGAGGTAATGACGACGTGGGTGAGGTAATGACGACGTGGGTGATGTAATGACGACGTGGGTGAGGTAATGACGACGTGGGTGAGGTAATGACGACGTGGGTGAGGTAATGACGACGTGGGTGAGGTAATGACGACGCGGGTGATGTAATGACGACGTGGGTGATGTAATGACGACGTGGGTGATGTAATGATGACGTGGGCGACGTAATGATGACGTGGGTGATGTAATGATGACGTGGGTGATGTAATGATGACGCGGGTGATGTAATGATGACGTGGGTGATGTAATGATGACGTGGGTGATGTAATGGTGGGAAGGTGTGCTTGAGGGACTCACGTAGCCGACATCTGGTCGGTAACAGGTGTACGCTCCCAGAATGCTGTGCAACACATCATGATAGGGCCCGCCCTGAGGAACAAGGACAGGTTAATCAGTGATTTAGCCGATGTTCTCATCTTCCTGCAGTCTGTATTTAGTCCACAATGTAAAGTAGTAACCCTAACCCCAACACCAGCCACCGTCTCACATGAACACTGTTTATAAAACGTGTTAGTTCTTTTACAGTCACCAGCTGTTTATTAACCCACCCTAAATGATGTCTGTATGCAGTAACGTTTGTAAACACCAGCTGGTGAGTAACCACAGGGATTTAGTAATATCAGTCTCCACAAAGAGCTCTGACGGTGTTTATAAAACAGGTTGGAGACATTAACACACCCAGGGTTCGGAGCCTTTCATCAAATCACTTCTAGAACATTTAAGGTGAGTTTTTAGGATTTTCCACCACCCTGCACAGATGACATCGACACGTAAATTAGTTCTTACATGTTCTAATTTACTATTTAACTGCTTCATCACATCGAAGCAAACATCTCGTTATCTTCACAGCTTTAAACACTTTAAAACATAGAAAATCCAACAATTAAATGAAAACCTGAGGAGGAACTTTAAGTGCTCATAGGAGCCATGTTTCAGGAGGACACGCCTGTGATCTAAAGAACCAGCAGATCATGCATAAATACCAGAGGAGACGTGTGACGGAACATAGAGAGGAGGTTCCTGGTAGAAACCAGGCTGGTTCTCTGCTAGGTTTTTGTCCACACTGGAACGTGTTAAGTGGAAAACCCAGTAGGTACATCTTAAGCCCCCTTCAGACAGGCCATGAAAAACGGAAATGTTCCGGACTCTGTCCGTAAGACCTTTGTGTCTGAATACAAACATCCGGATAACGTTTTCCGTAATTTAATCGGACGAAGCCCCTAGTAACAGGTCCGGACTTGTTACGGACAAGGTGGCTGCTTCAGACTGGTGAGGTCGAGTTCCGGACAGGGAGGATGGGGAGGAGGGGACCGGGGGACGCTGTGCGCACCTAGATAGCCCGCTGCTGTAGCATGCGGCGAACCATGGCAGCTCGCCTCCAACGGTACCGTCTAGACGCGCGACGGAGCGCTTCACACCGCTTCAGTGATTCCTTTAACCATTGAGCTTCATCATCCAGGTCTCTTATGCGTCTTCGTGTGCGCAGAATTATTATCTGGAACTTTTCCCTTCTGTGTGAACGCAGCCGAAAGGACAAGTTCCGGTACAAAAGTGGTGTGTCTGAAAACACAGTTCCGGTTAAAAACCGGACTGAACTGTCCACACATATTCCAGAATGTCAATCTGAAAAGGGTTCTAGTAACTTATCTAAGAGTACGACCGGCTCCCGCTTGCTTTTGTAGCCTAATCAACGGTTACCACGTGACACAACAGCCAGCAGCATCACTGACCTGCTGGAAGATGCACAGTTGAGGGAAGGTTCTTGAGATGTCCAGTTTGATCAGCTCCAGACTCGACTCCCGGTCGGAAGAACCCAACACGTCTGAAAGACACGGTACCAGTGTAAACGTGTCTGAGACAGAAGATAAAACCAAGTGTAACACAGGGTTTGCGTTGACTCTCTACCCTCAGCCTGAGTGTCTGTGGTGAGTGCTGCTGTAGTCTTCCACTTCTCCTGAGCCCGAGCAAGACAGATGCTGTAGAGTTCTGCAGGAACACAGAACCATCAGCAGGAGGGTTACGGGTTAAGGACTGAGCAGTACGAGTGGACACAAAGCGCTTCAGGTGATGAAAGCACTGCAGCAGAAACACTAACGATAATGCACTCGGAGCTTTGACCTGTGGCTGCCCTCTAGTGACCAGATCCAGGAAGTGAGCCTGCTGAGATGACCTTGATCCTGCCAAACCAGCAGATCTAATTCCTGCATGCTGACAGCAACGGGGAACATTTACAGTGGGGCAAAAAAGTATTTAGTCAGCCACCGATTGTGCAAGTTCTCCCACTTAAAATGATGACAGAGGTCAGTAATTTACATCATAGGTACACTTCAACTGTGAGAGACAGAATGTGAAAAAAAATCCATGAATTCACATGGCAGGATTTTTAAAGAATTTATTTGTAAATCAGGGTGGAAAATAAGCATTTGGTCACTTCAAACAAGGAAAATCTCTGGCTCTCACAGACCTGTAACGTCTTCTTTAAGAAGCTTTTCTGTCCTCCACTCGTTACCTGTATTAATGGCACCTGTTTGAACTCATTATCTGTATAAAAGACACCTGTCCACAGCCTCAAACAGTCAGACTCCAAACTCCACTATGGCCAAGACCAAAGAGCTTTGGAAGGACACCAGGAAAAGATGCACCAGACTGGGAAGAGTGAATCTACAATAGGCAAGCAGCTTGGTGTGAAAAAATCAACTGTGGGAGCAATTATCAGAAAATGGAAGACATACAAGACCACTGATAATCCCCCTCGATCTGGGGCTCCATGCAAGATCTCATCCCGTGGGGTCAAAATTATCATGAGAACGGTGAGCAAGAATCCCAGAACCACACGGGGGGACCTGGTGAATGACCTGCAGAGAGCTGGGACCACAGTAACAAAGGTCACCATCAGTAACACACTACAACGGCAGGGAATCAAATCCTGCAGTGCCAGACGTGTTCCGCTGCTGAAGCCAGTGCATGTCCAGGCCCGTCTGAAGTTTGCCAGAGAGCACATGGATGATACAGCAGAGGATTGGGAGAATGTCATGTGGTCAGATGAAACCAAAGTAGAACTTTTTGGTATAAACTCAACTCGTCGTGTTTGGAGGAAGAAGAATACTGAGTTGCATCCCAAGAACACCATACCTACTGTGATGCATGGGGGTGGGAACATCATGCTTTGGGGCTGTTTTTCTGCTAAGGGGACAGGACGACTGATCCGTGTTCAGGACAGAATGAATGGGGCCATGTATCGTGAGATTCTGAGCCAAAACCTCCTTCCATCAGTGAAAGCTTTGAAGATGAAACGTGGCTGGGTCTTCCAACACGACAATGATCCCAAACACACCGCCCGGGCAACAAAGGAGTGGCTCCGTAAGAAGCATTTGAAAGTTTTGGAGTGGCCTAGCCAGTCTCCAGACCTCAACCCCATAGAAAATCTGTGGAGGGAGTTGAAAGTCCGTGTTGCTCGGCGACAGCCCCAAAACATCACTGCTCTCGAGAAGATCTGCATGGAGGAATGGGCCAAAATACCAGCTACTGTGTGTGCAAACCTGGTAAAGACCTATAGTAATCGTTTGACCTCTGTTATTGCCAACAAAGGTTATGTTACAAAGTATTGAGTTGAATTTTTGTTATTGACCAAATACTTATTTTCCACCCTGATTTACAAATAAATTCTTTAAAAATCCTGCCATGTGAATTCATGGATTTTTTTTCACATTCTGTCTCTCACAGTTGAAGTGTACCTATGATGTAAATTACTGACCTCTGTCATCATTTTAAGTGGGAGAACTTGCACAATCGGTGGCTGACTAAATACTTTTTTGCCCCACTGTAGGTAATTAGACACATCTCACTAATAAGGTAATGATGACTGATGAAACACTGGACTAGATCATAGCTGGATTCATTTCTCATGTTGGATTCAAGTGGGATCAAACACAGAACCCTAAAGGTCAGGTCAAATCTCACCAGGTGTTAATAACACGTTTCTGTCCTGTTCAGCAGGGAAATTTAACAATCTCCATGTTATAATAGGGTACCCACATATTACTGTTATGTAGCCACAACACCACTGAACCCACCGTAGAGCTAATAATCGCTATTACTGCACAATCAGCACTTTTTAATCATAAAGGAGTTTGTCTAGGATGCTGTGCTTCTGATTTGTGATGGAGTGAGGGAGAGAGAGGGGGTGAGAGAGAGAGAGAGAGAGAGAGAGGAGTGTGTGTGTGTGTGTGTGTGTGTTTACTGCAGTTCCATTTATGAGGAGCTTCCCAAAGCAGAGAGCCACATCAGCAGTCAATAATCAGAGGAACACACACCCATTCATCCAAACACACACGCATGACTTAAGAACTGCTGATTGGTGCAGCAATGGAAAATTGATCTTTAGGGGCTCGACACACGGGAGGCGACAAACGACCGCGATCAGCGAAATTAGTCACTGTCGCTTTTATTACCTGACACACGGGAGGCGACCCGCGGCAGCGGCCAGCGGCAAAGCCGTCGACGCGTTCTGTTCCATGGCGAAATGGAAACTTCCGTTGTTTTGCTTGGCTGTGTCAGGTTGGAGGGAATTAAGGTTATTTAAGCGGTTCAGAGTTAATAAAGCGGTAGATATGATGTTTCACAAGGTGCTGCTAGAGTTATGTGAAATCTTACTGCTGATTTTACTATAAAACATCATAATAATCAACTTCTCCTCCATGTTTGCTCGGAGATGTACGGAGCATCCTGTCCGCTCATTGGTCAGTGAATGAAACCTCCGTTGATTGGTCCTCGTCCGAGCGACAGCGATGAAAAGTTGGAAATATTTCAACTTTCTGGGATTGCGTCGCTGGGTCACCTGTGCACGACACGTGCACGAGCGCAAAATTTCACACGCACGTTTTTCGCGTTTCGCTTGGTAGGAGGGAGACCCGCGATTATCGCTTTGTCGCGCACGTCTCGTTGAAAATGAATGGAGGAGAGGCGATGTCGCCTCCCGTGTGTCAAGCCCATTCGAGTGAGTGAGTGAGTGAGTGAGTGAGTGAGTGAGTGAGTTTAGAGTCACCTCCTGTAATGAGGGGAATCACTGAAGCACGACTATTCCAAAGAGGAACACTCTTCTTGCCTCTTTCATCCGTTCAGATACAATCAGTGAGACCAGCTATTGTGTGTGTGTGTGTGTGTGTGTGTGAGAGCTGGGGCTCCAGTCCTTCCCCTGACTGCTCGTCTCCATTACAGCGTTAAAGTGAACCACAGTAAAGATCGGAGGCTGTGTGCAGCCAGACCAGACCGGAGTAAGAAGCCTGGCGTGACGACTCAACAGCATCTAGACCCGACGCAGTCCCGTACCGTGTGTGATGTTGAGCTCGTTGCCCACAGCCAGGCTCCACACTTTGCCTCGGACACTTGGGGGGATGCCCTGCCACCAGAGCTCCCTGACTCTTCTAGACGTACACCTGCAGCCAGGACGACAGGTGGGTTTAGAACAGAAGCACAGCAGCAGTTACCGATCATGGCCACGTGGGGGCAGACAGCACCTGCTCTCTCAGGTTTCACTGAAAACCCCCATCAGACCTCTGACTAAACAGTGTCAGACAGAAAGGATTCAGGAAAGTCTGGTCTGACCTGGTGTGATGTCATTAACGTGCGACAGTGGCAGACTGGTATCTAACTGCACCACGGCAGGTTTAACAGTTCATTTGCTACACTTAATGTTATATTGTGTTGCCATAAGGCTTTATCATTATACACAACTATAACTTCCTGTTCTACTGAGGGAGTAAAGATTGGTGCATTTGTACCAGACCAGCTCGTAGAACAGCCTCAGTTTGGAGAAATAGACTAACAGCCAGTTTGTTAGGATTGCAACATCGATCCAAGATGCAAAAACTGACACAGCAACAAAACTGCTTCATTCTGAAGTTCCCCCAATGGTTCTGTTAAATGAAGCAGCTAGCAACGTTATAGCTAGCAGTAAGAAAACTGTGAAAATCGTCTCCCTGGGACACGACCGTGTTCAACCACCTGTTGAATGGTTTCATATCCGTAGGTGAATCCTAAATCGAATCAAAATAAACATTTTACTGTTTTAATATGATCGACACACATCTTTCAGGAGAAGCACTTCTTACCTGGAACTGAAACTTATGGTGGATCTTCTGTCAGCAACACTCAGCTTCTTAGCTTTTATTCACAAATCACATCTACTGTTTTCTTTCTAAGAGTCCGTCGTGACCAGAAGATGCTGCTGAACCTCCGAGACGCCCCCCTCCCAGACATTTATGGTAACACTGCTCACATTGTGCTCCAGTGGGGTAAGATCTCCTGGTTCCAAATTTGGGCTGCGGTCCCGATGCTCTCTTCAAGCTTGCATCGATCCTCCAGCTGCTTCTTCCTCTTCTGGGCCTCCTTCATCTCTACACAACAACAGGCGCTTCAGTCAGGAAGCAGAGGCACCGGAGGAGAGGAGAAGGGAGAAGGCTCACCTTTCTTCTTGGCCTGGGCCACCATC
>NC_091754.1:63500225-63607725 GCF_043380555.1 Nothobranchius furzeri
TCCCTGTCAGTCTTTGGTGATTTTGTTTATGTTTATTGTTTATTTATTTAGCAGACGCTTTTATCTAAAGCGACTTACAATTTATAACCTATAGGGCATGTTGTGATCTGTGGGGGAAACCGGAGTACCCGGAGGAAACCCACGCATGCATGGGGAGAACACACAACTCCACACAGAAAGGCCGCAGCCGAGCCGAGTTTCGAACCTCCAACCTCCTGCTGCGAGGCAACGGTGCTAACCACTGCGCCACCATGCAGCAGATTATGTATTATCGACTTTCTATTACTAAGACAAAAGCAGAAGTGAATAATTATACAGATGTAAGAAAATATCGATATGGCAATATATCGTGATATTTTTCCAGCGATATATCGATATTCAAAAGCCATTTATCTAATTTTTGGAAGAATTTCCATGCAAACATTTGTGTATTTTCTTTTCTTTTGGTGCAATTCAAACACCGACCACTAGTTGGCAGCAGTGTGCAATGGGTTCTGTTTCTACCAATGAAATGTAAGTCCCTCCATTACGTTCAGATACCTCATGTTAAACGTGTTACATATCAGTTTGGACTGTTCATTGAATTTTCCTACAATAAATTCAGTCTAAAGAAATCGCTAACATCATCGGGCTGAATGTATCGCAATATATCACGATATATTATATCGTCTCCCCTGTATCGTGATACGTATCGTACCACCAGACTTTCACCAATACACATCCCTAATTAATTAATTATTAAATATATATAATAGTTGGTTTAAACAGGACTGATGAGCTAACGGCTAGTCTGAATGCAGCCAATATGAGTGTGTTGCTTCCATCTTAAATTTTATAAACCTTCGTGTTACCTTAAACGTCTCCTTGTATAATAATGTATGTGTTAGGTTTCAGTTTTGCACAAAAACGAGCAAGAAAAGGTAAAATAGCTGATGCCACATAGCTTTTCTTGTAGGACACGTGGTTATCTGGCAGCTTCAGCTCAGCAGCAAGCCAACCAAGAGCAGAGCGATGAGTGAAGAATAAATAATCGTAAGATCTCTGGTGTTAGACTAGTAAAAGCATTTCAGGTTCAGAAATAAGCTAGCTCCACAATAGGGAGCCTAGGCTCCTCCCCTTCTGGTGAGCTCATGGCTCCATGGAACAAAAATAAATGCATGGAAGTGAGCTAAAAGAGCGACTTTACTAAACCGCTTTGCCTTACACCCAGAATCACACATGCTGTGCTTGATTTTAAATGAAAAGCAATTACACGGGTTTCGACTATGTCACGAGATTTATTAGCTTGTAAAAATTCGTAATTAAATTACTACGAGAGGATAAACTCTATTTTCTAATCCTGGTTGATATGCACCATGGGTTTAATATATGGTATTTTAGGTTTTGTGTGAAAAGATGTAGTGGACTACAAATCCTCATCTCACCAAACTGACGTCATCGAACCAGACACGAAGAACAGGAAAAGAAAATGGCTGTGAGTTTAGCCAACTTCACATCCTTCTTCCAGGATGACAGAAGGAGCCTTTAAGGAGGAGAAAGCAACTATGAATCTAGCCATGTGGTGACTGGAGAGTAGCAGCTACGAGGTTCTGTGGTGACTAGGCTTGGGCGGTATTACCGTATACAGCCGGTGTTAAAAAACAGAAATGGTGTCAGTTCCAATACCGCCATGAAAAAAACCCCAGTGCATTTAGAAGACAAAGATAAAAAAATTAAACAAATAAAGGTCATTTAAGCTATAAAACAGATGTGTGGTTGAATTTTCAGTTTTACTTCAATAGTTTCAAATGTTTTCTCCAAATTTTAGAGACGTTCCATAAAGTCTATGAACGTGATGTGATGTCATGTGACAGCGCAGAGAGAAAAATGGCAGCTCGCACACCAGCTGACTTGGTGTCTAAAAGCAACACAACTTCTGCAGTTTGGCAGTATTTCTGGTTCGAAGCGAACTTAAAAACTGATGAGGTCATTTGTCCAAACAAAAGATGGCGGTGAAAGACGCACGCCCTGTCGGAGCGAGCCGTAGCTGAAACAGCTGTCTTGGGTCTGGAGCCTGTAATTAAAAGAGACAACAATGCAGCCAGCCTTCCCCAAATGTAGCCCAAAAGTATCAAAGTACCCGTATGTCGGTGCCACAAGCGGGTTTTCAGCAGTCGGAGGTTTAAGCCGGTAAACACGCCGAATTTTCAGGCAAAAAAAATCCTTTTATAAGCTGTGTTTTTTCAAAGTTATTAAAATTATGTGTATTGTGTTGTTATTGTTTTAGCAATAGTGTTTGTTGTTCAGTTTCTGAAAGGTAAAGGTCCAAACCAACAGCTTGGTAATTCCACTTGAGGCTTACGGCATCATTTTAAATTAGTCCCGGTAATACCGCACACCTTGGTAAAGTGTGGAGGAAGCTAGACGGTACTGAAATCTGGATACGGCCCAAGCCTAGTGGACACGTGACATCTCACTAGAGCTGAAACAACTAATCGATTTAATCGATTATAATCGATTATTAAAATAGTTAACAACTTTTTTAGTCATCGATTAGTTGTTTAATAATCATATTTTACCGCATAAAGTCTATTTTTTACCACAATCTGACATCGGTTACAAGCTGTTAAATTTGCCGCCAGTGTGTGGCAGTAATGAGCCACTGATCTACCAGTGGAGCCGTAGAAGAAGAAATGAGCCAATGGGTGCCCTCGGTTTTCATGACGTATCACGTTACTGACGCTCATCTTGCTGTGAGAGATGGCGGAACAAGAGGAAATACGGAAGAAAAATAGAAGCGACAAAACTGAAGAGAAACCCCGGACAAAAACCTCACGAGTATGGGAGCACATTTGAGACGAAAGCATGTGGGGGCTGATGCAGCAGAGGAAGAGCACCGCGGTCAAGTGAGCCGTCATTTGGAAGAGCCAGCCCGGTAAGTAACAGAAAATAAACAAGCTGGACTTAGTGTTTTAGCTGAGTTCGTTATAGTGGATGTTAAACATGTTTTTTTGCCGCGTCAGTCTGCGGTGTTCTACTTCTGATTGACTAGATGCAATCGTGAATCTCCTCCGTGTTGTGTATCATGCGCTTGCCAAATTTAGCACGTCTGTTTATAAGAATGTTCTCGTTAAGAGAAAAACGGCACAAACCCATAACTATGTTCCTCATTCAAAAAAGGACAACTCCGCGGAGAAAAATATACAGACAAGCTGTGTCCAGGTGAATATAACACGGCATAGTTGTACACTTTCAATTTTTAAATACAGGAGAAATTCAGAAAAAGTCATTTTTTTACTATTAAAAGGCTGTTTTACTGTCTAACGCTGTAAAACGCCTCACAACACATTTTTATCATGTTTCTTAAACAGTATTACACAAAATAAACATTTTTCACATTTCTCTGGCTAATTTAAACACTCCCGACTCAAAGTAAAAACCTCATGAGCTTCTTACTTAGAGCTTTTTAATAGTAAAAATGTTTTACTTTTTTTCTGAATATCTCCTGTTGCGGGCTATTTTGTAGAACGTAACCCTCAAAATAAATGATCACTGTATATTGTTAATTAATTCAAATAATATAATATTGATTTAGTGTTGTAGTGTGTGTGCTGCTTTATTTTATATGTGTACTTATTTCAGTCTATTTGTGTTTCTTATGCAGAAAAAAACAAGCAACGATGGACAACTACATGGGGAAGAAGACACTCACCCCCCAGCAATTCATACCACTTACAAACTCTATTCTAAACATGCTGGTAAAAGACATGAGGCCACTATCCATGGTGGAAGGAGCAGGCTTCCAGCTAATGCTAAAAATTATTCTGGACTGATATTTTGCACTGTTTAGCTCATTTTATACTGCTGACTGTGTTCATGTGCAATAAAATAGATTGCAGTCAACTGCACAATTCTCTTATGTTTTTTTGTTCTTAACTGAAATGCATCCATCACTTGTATAGGTTAAATAGCTAAACAATAACAAACCGATTAATCGATTAATCGAAAAAATAATCGACAGATTAATCGATTATGAAAATAATCGTTAGTTGCAGCCCTACATCTCACACAGACAGAGTCCTAACCTTCACTACATGAAAATGCAGATTATTAAAGACGGCTGTTTGAATGAACTGAAGACATGACTGGTTGACAAGCCTTGCAGCAGGATGCAGCATATGTGTGTGTTAGGTGGTGAACACCGGGTTATAAATGCAAGCCAGGATCTGCTGTTACACCAGGGTATATACAGCAATCCTTAAGTAAAATTTACTACTTTTTAATACTTTTTTTACTACCTTCAGAATTTTTTTAAAACCATCACAACACTAAATTGCAAGTGTTAATCAGCGACCTATTTACACATATTTTAACATACATAACATACAAAAAGAATAGACTTAGAGACTCACTGATGTTGACAACGTATTGCACATATTTATTTTACTTAGAAAATTATCGCGTCAGACCCGTGCCACAACCCGTGCACGCGCATTGGGTCCACAGCGCGCGTGTGAACGGGACTCGCGAGCGAAAATATACATGGCAGCGCGCGCGTGAACGGGACTCGCGAGCGAAAATATACATGGCGAGAGGTCATTTGTGCACTGAGAGGGAGCAAACTGTGTCTGTGAGTGCACAAGGATGTGCACAAGTGACAAACCTGCGTGCGCGCGTTGCCAACGAGCACACGGCAGAGGAAAACGTGCACGCTCGGCAGCCTCTGCGCGCTCGGTTTCTAATTCCGCTCGCTCGGCTGCGAGGAGTTTTGGCACTCTGGAGGCGTGGCCTGTGGCAGATCTTCCCTGTCCTCTGATTGGTTAGTTCACCCCGCACTTTACTCTCTACCTATCTATATAAAAAAAATCTGAGATTTAGCAGTTGCTGTCATAGCTCAGCTGGGAGAGCGGGTGACTCTCACTCTGGAGGATCCAGGTTCGAGTCCGGCCAAGGAACATAGAGTTGATGTCATATTATTCTTTCCTAATTCCTGTGATATTATTTTACAGTTGTGACCGTTCAACTGTCATTAAACGTCCGAATGTTTGCTGGGCAGTGTTTTAAAAAGTGCACATAAACTAGATGGTTTTAACCAGGTAAAAATAGACTTGTGGGTGTAGGTATGTTCAAGTTTAAAAAGTTCTTGCCTCATTAATGAATTGTTTATTTTTTTCAGTATTTAATTGACAAATTATCCTTTCAAATAATTAATTGATGAGTTACATAATTGTCCATTTAGAATTGTTGAATGGACTGAGTCAAGTTTGGTGCACTTTATATATTTCAAAACATGTTTTTTTAATTTTAATTATGCATATAAATAATTTTAATGTTAATTTATTGAAATATTTCTACTTTTTCATTACCTCACCCTTGTTTTGACAAAAACAAGACCTTGCTGGATAATATCACGGAGAAACTATTTGTTCACAGTACATGGCTCAGTGAGGATCTGTGTACCAAAGGAGGAGATGCTCAGAAATCTGTCTGCAGATTGTTACAACCCAGACTGGAAGTGGTGGGCTGTAATAAGAAAGGAGACCAAACAGGAGTGGGGGGTTCAACAACTGATTTATTTAACCAAAGTAAGGATTTACTAAAGCAAGTTAGTGAACAGAAAATGGCCATCTCAAGGTTTTACTCGGATGTCCCTCAGCAGGGTGCAGCACTGTTGAAGGTCATCTGAATGAAAGCTTGATATGCAGCTTCTTTATGAAAGTGTGTAAATATACAGTGTGGTTGCCGTACATATGTTGAGGTTCTCAGACATCAGGCTTCTTTGCCCAGGCCTTCACTAGTGGGCTATTTTAAAAGTTGGTAAGGAGACAAACCACAGCATATAGCTGATTGTTTACAAATGCAAGGAGGGGAATAACAATCAAAAAGCTTGTGTTCTTGGACCAGATGAATGGAGCGCTCCACATGCACTCAGAGATGTTATGGCTTCTGTTTCTATAACTTTACATGCAGACATTTGAGGTTTGCCAGAAAGAAAAGCTGGCCTGTACACTTTGCAGGGCACAATGTCATCAATGAAGAAACCCCTGTCTACCATGATGACCATCTCTAGTTGTAGCATTTTCATCACACCAGATTCCCAGGTTGGTCGCTGATAGTTCCAGCATACAGTGCTGAGACAAAGGTCACTGGCCTATGTGGCACAATCCAAATGAGCCTCTTCAGAGTGCAGTTGAACTTGAGGAAAATATATGACTCTGGAAGAGAGGGGAATATGGCCATTGACACCTCAGATCAGTGCAGTCAAGAATTACTGGTGTTTGGGTAGTCCTGAACGTGTTGTGATGCCCCCACCGTCTCATTGGGTTTTCATTTGTGTTTAATTGTGTTTTTCTTCTGTTGTAGGCAGCTGGTTAAGCAGCCTTGGAGGCACCTGGGCTCAGGGTGTGGTGCTGCCTACAAAGCCTACTGTTTTTCTGCTTTCACTGGGTCTCTCCTGTGTGGTGGAGAGTCCTCACTGGCCATTTTCTGTTCACTAACTTGCTTTAGTAAATCCTTACTGTGGTTAAATAAATCAGTTGTTGAACCCCCACTCCTCTGTTTGGTCTCCTTTCTTATTACAGCCCACCACTTCCAGTCTGGGTTGTAACAATCTGCAGACAGATTTCTGAGCATCTCCTCCTTTGGTATACAGATCCTCACTGAGCCATGTACTGTGAACAAATAGTTTCTCCGTGATATTATCCAGCAAGGTCTTGTTTTTGTCAAAACAAGGGTGAGGTAATGAAAAAATAGAAATATTTCAATAAATTAACATTAAAATTACTTATATGCATAATAAAAAAAAAAAACATGTTTTGAAATATATAAAGTGCACCAAACTTGACTCAGTCCATTCAACAATTCTAAATGGACAATTATGTAACTCATCAATTAATTATTTGAAAGGATAATTTGTCAATTAAATGCTGAAAAAAATAAACAATACATTAATGAGGCAAGAACTTTTTAAACTTGAACATACCTACACCCACAAGTCTATTTTTACCTGGTTAAAACCATCTAGCTTATGTGCACTTTTTAAAACACTGCCCAGCAAACATTCGGACGTTTAATGACAGTTGAACGGTCACAACTGTAAAATAATATCACAGGAATTAGGAAAGAATAATATGACATCAACTCTATGTTCCTTGGCCGGACTCGAACCTGGATCCTCCAGAGTGAGAGTCACCCGCTCTCCCAGCTGAGCTATGACAGCAACTGCTGAATCTCAGATTTTTTTATATAGATAGGTAGAGAGTAAAGTGCGGGGTGAACTAAACAATCAGAGGACAGGGAAGATCTGCCACAGGCCACGCCTCCAGAGTGCCAAAACTCCTCACAGCCGAGCGAGCGAAATCAGAAACCGAGCGCGCAGAGGCTGCCGAGCGCGCAGAGAGGCTGCCGCGCGCGCACGTTTTCCTCTGCCGTGTGCTCGTTGGCAACGAGCGCACGCAGGTTTGTCACTTGTGCACATCCTTGTGCGCTCACAGACACAGTTTGCTCCCTCTCAGTGCACAAATGACCTCTCGCCATGTATATTTTCGCTCGCGAGTCCCGCTCACACGCGCACTGTGGACCCAATGCGCGTGCATGGGTTGTGGCACGGGTCTGACGCGATAGAAAATAAGCCAGGCACTTCTGTTCAGCGGTTCAGACAGTTGACCACGAGGCCTGAAATGATGCACAACGACCACTGAATATGACGTCATCATTATGTGACCGGATATGCTAAAGTAGGGCTGCTCGATGATGGCAAAAACAATAATCACGATTATTGTGACTGAAATTGAGATCGATTATTTAAGACGATTTTTCAGTTTATGTAGATTTTTATTTTTATTTTTTTATTCAGTCATAAAACTGCTCAGGGCACAATCAGGGCAAAAATAAACAAGAAACAAGATGATCACTAAAATAACTCCTGATTCCCAGTATAAAAAGACCAATATACTTATAGCTCATAGTTTATGACCCAAGGGCAATAGACCTTGGTTTAACTCATTTAAGTCTAACCAGTACAGACCCAAATACCAATATCTTGCAAATACTGACAGCAAGAATTATACAGTGGCATTTATAACAAATACATGCAAATTGCTGTTCACTAAATGTTGCATAGCATTTATTGAGTCGTGTCAAGGTGCTGTAGGAGAGTGCACTAGCACCATGTCCTCAGAGAGATTAGTTATTATTTATCAGCGTGAGGAACTTATTTCTACCTTATTTATAAACTATTTATTTACAAGTCCATCAGTTAATGTAATAATTGTCCCAACCACAGCTGCACCCCCCACCCCCCAACCCGGTCTCACAGCAATCAGGGGCAAGCTGCACGTGTGTTTAGCGCGCCGCACGCGCACATTTAGCCGTTTTTATCGGCTCAGGAGTCCGCAGGTGCGGTGTGTGTGTCACTCACTCTGGTTAATCCAACAGGGAGCCGGCTCCGAGAGCCGTCTTTAGCGACCGACACATCACTACATCATTCCCTTTCCTAATGTCCTGAAGAACGGTCCGGAGTGCAGGCGGAGTGTTTAGCTAACCTGCAGGAAACGTCGACGACAGTTATCCAGAAAGTAGCCAAGGGTTACCAGAGATGTTTCTGAGGTGTTCGCTAGCTACTTTTAAGATTTAAAAAGTCAAGAAGGGGGTCTGAGAAGCTGTTAGAAATAGCGTCAAAGTCGCTAAGTTAACTTGGCAACACCGGGAGGAGCGCTTCATTTGCAACTCAAGGCAGCGCAAGTGGGAGGAGCAAATAATCGGCTTGTTTTGTTTTTATAATCATTCAAAACATTTCATTCGGAATATATTTCTATGTCGATGTTCAGAATACGACATCTGATAGTCTGAAAAAAATAATACCTAATTTGGAAAAAATAATACCTCTGAGACCAAATTTAACACTTTTAATGGCCTTAAATTTGACTATTTTTATTTATCACTTTTTAATACTTTTTAAAACCCCGCGGACACCCAGTACACATTTCATTAACGCAAGGGCCCCGTGCCTCTCAGCTGGAGCAGCAACTGTATCCCATGATAATCTGAAACCAGGGCAACCTGCTTTGTCACACCAGCCTTCAATACAGTGCTCCGATTTCCAGGAAGTGATGATGTAAGAGCTCTCTGGGCCTCTTGCTACAAATGGCCGTTAGAGACGGAAACTAGAGAGGGCACAAAGCAGCTCTGAAGATGACGAGGCTGCAGCCTCATTAACATAAATACCTGTACGACTTTATAGCTACAGGGGTTTGAAACATGTTTTTATAGATTAACTCAGCATCAAATCGTCATGGAAACCCAGCCAGCTGTTTAATAATGTAAAGTAGAGCTAAAAGGCCACAGGGGAGTCACCTGGACTCACAGTAAGACTGACTGGAAACCGCCTGAAGGGAAACGCCAAACTGAAGTGTGAACGAGTCACGTGCTGGTCTGTTTGTTGTCTCCAACAAGGTAAACAACTAAGCTGGTGCCCAGTGCACATAAACCTGGTGATAATCAGTTTTAAGAATAGATTAGTTTCATTTTCACGACTACAGTCTGTGACAGACCTGCGATTCTGAGATTAAAGTAAATGTGAACACGGTCATTTACTGATGTTTCACTATTTTAATGAAAATGAAATAAGGCTGTTTGATTCTTCCATGCCTAACTTACTGTGCTGAAGTGTGGGCCAACAACCTCACAACTCCATTAAATTACTACAGAAAAGGGCTGTTTGAATTCTAGGCTGGGTATCTTGACCATACAAGTCCTCTCTCTCTCCAATCAAAATGATTAAAAACGCAGGATCTTGTAAATTTACCAAGCCCCCACAATGCGGCTCTGAAATTGAGGCCAACCTGGAAGTACCAAAAATTGCAGTTCCACCCTCATCCACTAGGGGCTGGTGTCAGAAGCGAGCAAATCCTCATTGACTCCCATGTTAAAAATACCAATTTCACAGCAGAAATAAACATGTTTACAGCCTGGTACCAGAACATGTTTAGGTTTAAATTATCTAGTTTACACTCATGACAACTCTGAGGGGGGTGAATGTTTTTCTCACTCTTCTGTTTAAGTGTATTAAAAGCCTAAAATTCTGTATAATTAATGAGCATCAGACACACGTGACCACAGAGCTAGCTCCGGGGAAAGGCCTCAGTAGAGCCTCGGCCTCACCTGGAAACTGTTCCAGGATTTTGAGTCTCTGTGTTTGTGTTTTCTTGTTTGGATATTATTTGTGCAATTGTTGGACAAAATGACTTGCTGTGGCATTAATTGCACTAATAGAGCGTCCAAGGAGTCTCCACTTCATTTTTTTCAGTAAGTAAAATTATATTTATGTATTTTAGGTCACTGCCGAGCTGAGCTTAGATTTTAACATGTACTGTTTAACCATGAAATTTAAATGTAATAGGGTAAAACCCAGTGCATTTAACATAATGCTGCACTTTAGAAAATGGGTTGAAATATAACATGTTGGTGGAGCTGGGTTCCCACTATCGGCTTGTGGAGCTCTCGGGAGACCGATGTTTTCCACCCGTTCTCCCCTCCCCGCAGCTCGGCGCATATCTGTCTGATCGCGGCTTCTGTCTGCTGCGCGGGCTGCCAGCTTTCAACAGCTTTCGGGGGAGACCTCTGTGCTCCACCCGGTTTTACCCAGCGGTCAGCACAGCAGCTCTGGTGTTGTGCACAGTTAACTCCAGTTGTAGCTAGGTTGCTACCTCCGTTAGATTAGCTCCCACCTCTGCATTAGCTTTGGGTTAGCTTCAGGTTAGCTTGTAGCTAGTTCGACCGGGTGTCGTCAGTTGATCCCAGCCTTACAGCCCCACATCTCTTCCCTTTTATGGAATTGTCTGGGCTTGACGGAACCTGTGACACGGTCAAAATGGCGGTGGTGGCCACCTCCCATTTAGCCTCAAAAACGTGTTATTGGAGCCTATGGAAACCCATTGTCCAATATTTATATGTCGATGGAATTTACATACTTTTACGTTTACGGCATATCATTACTTATTACCTGCTAATATTCTAAATGTCTTCACTCTTAGGAGTGAAATATACTTGCTTTTTAATCCTCGCTTTGGCGCATACTTGCTGCTACATGGCACTGCAGGTGGTACTGGAGTGTTCCACTAGGGGGCACACTAGACTACTCAGACCGGATAGAGAGCCGGGTTTGTGGGTACCAGCAAATCAAACATGGCGTCAATAGAAGAGATCAGTAACTGGTTAAATTTGAGAGAAGGACAGAAAAAAGAAAGCAGTGGCATCGTAGCCGGAGTCACCATGGTGATTGTGTCAACTCCACCTACAGGTTACTCATATATTGCAGCGATCGGGTGTGTCGCGTTAGTTTCGGGGGACAAGCACAAACAACACTTCAGATGAATGAAAGTTAAGCGTGACAGCCATTTTAAACACACATACTCGCCGTTAAAAAGCAAGTATATTCTGGCCCTCAGTCACATGATTTAGGATATTTAAAGTTCTGATTGCGAGAACCATCAGAAGTTTTTTAGTGTTGATTTGTTGAGTCAAACTGTAGAATGGTCAGGGGCTTGAACTTGCTTCTGATTGGATAACAGCAACACAACTCCACCACTGACTTACAACGTTTAAGTTTTATCTCAACGAATAACACACATCAGGAGGACTTTGCCGTAAAGTGAAGTTGCTAATGCTAGCTTAAACTAGTCAAGATGTCTGCTGCTGATGCCTGGATGTTAAAACAGCCTTCCTCAGTGAGTCCATGAATGCTAATTCAGTGTGACGTAGATCTGTCAGGCTTTTCAAATCCTTGAGTTTCACCATCTATTTTCTATCAGAAGCTAATGGGACGACGACGCCCTCTGCTGCCCGCATCCTTCACACTGACAACACCGAAACAAAAGTAAAGACACATCTAATTACTTCACTGTGTTTAATACAAAAAAAGAATATAATTAGTGTAGGAGACTATTTTAAATCATTTTCTTGAGTTATTAGTGCTAAAATGACCCATTACAGGGTTAATGAGGCAACCCAGCCCCTAGCGCTCCATGTGGCCAGAATATTCCACTTGCAACTTCAGAGTGGCTGGCTGCTCTGTTGGGCATGGAGGTCTGCTACAGTTTTATATAATGAACACAGCTGATTTATTTAATTTAGTGATGAATCAATCCTGTCGACACTAAGGAAGACTAGGGAGACATTTCAGCTTTTAGACTAAGGTGTTAAAAAGACGAACGCACAGCAAGGAGGAGAGGTTCAACAAACGGACACCAGGGGGTGCCAAAAGCAAGTCAAAACGGCCTAGTTCCCCATTAACCTGACAGATTGGGGTGAGGTAAGTTCTTCTTTTTGCTCTTAGTTCTAACCATTTGCAGGAAGATTTTCCTTTAAATGTTATTTTCTGGTGGCTGAAACCCACCTCAGCTTCCTTCAGAAAGCAGGAGACAGCTTTGGAACGGGTTGGTGACCAAACAACCGAGATGTAATTAGGACACTTTGGGACTAAACCGTGACAACTGGCAGTTTGTATGGAGTGGGGTAAAGCATCAGCTGGTTAAAAAACAGATATATAACTAGATAAAACCCTTCAGCGTACAGATGTTCTAAACATTCCCTGAACGTTTCAGCTCCATATCTTTACCCGTCTTTGTGTGGGATCTAATTTCCAATCAGAAAGTCAGAAATGCTCCCACCCGCGTCCACCTGGCCTTTTTACATGGACATGAATGTGTGTCCAAACGAAGGAGCAGCATCTCGTCTAAGCTTCTTTCTCAGACCCAACCTACGGTGGTGTTTTATATAAATCAGCCCCACGACCAGCTGAGAGATCAGAGCGAGTGAGTCACAACTCTCTGATAGCCACCTTTCCTCTGTAACACCAGTCCTCTCAGAGCTAATGCTACTCATTATTCACCCAGCGTGGGCTCATCTCCACGCC
Organism: Nothobranchius furzeri; assembly: GCF_043380555.1. NCBI lineage: Eukaryota > Metazoa > Chordata > Actinopteri > Cyprinodontiformes > Nothobranchiidae > Nothobranchius > Nothobranchius furzeri. Next base: position 63,513,118 of record NC_091754.1, read on the forward strand.
TGATGTGGCGCTTCCTGCAGCTGCTGGCGTGCAGATCGATGCTGGCATGACTACACCTCGATGCTTTATTTTATACGAAACCCAACCTGCTGCTCTACTACCAGCCCAAGAGTCCTCTGTGCCTAATTCTGTTTTCTGACCATCTTCCGCGTTTCATTTGTTTTCACTACATGAAGATCGTTTCCCCTCTTCCTGCTTCTTCTGTTCAAAGGGACATTATGGAAGTGTGACAGTCAAAACATGTGTAGGAATAATAAATGTCTTCTTCATACGTTCTCCTGCAACGCCCTGGTCCTGTAGAATGAGCCCTGGAATTTTTACTGTGATTGCCTGTTTTTCTGTAAAATCACAGAAAAAGAGAGATGCTCGGGTCGAGCAGGCTGCTTCATGCACGTTCACACTCAGGCATCGCCCGTAGCATTTGCTATCCGTAGCTTTAGCAGCAGAGAGAGAGGCAGTGCCACTTTGTCGCTGTTCCTAACGCCTAGTGACAAAGCTAGCTACATTTCTGAGGACCCTTAGCTACTTTCTGTAGAACTTTCTTCTAGATATTTCCTGCTAATTAGCAACAAAATAGCCATTTTCACTCCGAACCGTTCTTTGAACGTTGTTTCAGCTGTCATCAAGGATATAAATGTTACAGATACTGTGAATGTTACTAGAGTGTAGCTCACCTTGTAAGATGATAAATGATAAATGACCCGCACTTGTATAGCGCCTCTCAGAGTAAGGACTCCAAAGCGCTTTACACTACAGTGTATCATCCACCCATTCACACACACATTCACACACTGATGGTGATGAGCTACGATTAGGGCTGCATGATATTAGGAAAACCTGCGATATTCGATAACAGTGCTTAATATTGTGATATCGATATTACTCACAATAAATGAACAAATACTAAAGTATGCAGTGTTGATGTCGTCTGGCGTGTGACGTCTGCTCTGGGTTCAGAGCAAACAAAAACTAATGCATGAATTCCATTACAACATAACATTTTTATTGCAAACATATGCAGCTGCACCCGCTACTGTATTAGCAGCTGCACCTGCTACTGTATTAGCAGCTGCACCCGCTACTGTATTAGCAGCTGCACCCGCTACTGTATTAGCAGCTGCACCCGCTACTGTATTAGCAGCTGCACCTGCTACTGTATTAGCAGCTGCACCCGCTACTGTATTAGCAGCTGCACCCGCTACTGTATTAGCAGCTGCACCCGCTACTGTATTAGCAGCTGCACCTGCTACTGTATTAGCAGCTGCACCCGCTACTGTATTAGCAGCTGCACCCGCTACTGTATTAGCAGCTGCACCCGCTACTGTATTAGCAGCTGCACCTGCTACTGTATTAGCAGCTGCACCCGCTACTGTATTAGCAGCTGCACCCGCTACTGTATTAGCAGCTGCACCCGCTACCGTATTAGCAGCTGCACCCGCTACTGTATTAGCAGCTGCACCCGCTACCGTATTAGCAGCTGCACCCGCTACTGTATTAGCAGCTGCACCCGCTACCGTATTAGCAGCTGCACCCGCTACTGTATTAGCAGCTGCACCCGCTACCGTATTAGCAGCTGCACCCGCTACTGTATTAGCAGCTGCACCTGCTACTGTATTAGCAGCTACACCCGCTACTGTATTAGCAGCTGCACCCGCTACTGTATTAGCAGCTACACCCGCTACTGTATTAGCAGCTGCACCCGCTACTGTATTAGCAGCTGCACCCGCTACTGTATTAGCAGCTGCACCCGCTACTGTATTAGCAGCTACACCCGCTACTGTATTAGCAGCTGCACCCGCTACTGTATTAGCAGCTGCACCCGCTACTGTATTAGCAGCTGCACCCGCTACTGTATTAGCAGCTGCACCCGCTACTGTATTAGCAGCTGCACCCGCTACTGTATTAGCAGCTGCACCCGCTACTGTATTAGCAGCTGCACCCGCTACTGTATTAGCAGCTGCACCCGCTACTGTATTAGCAGCTGCACCCGCTACTGTATTAGCAGCTGCACCCGCTACTGTATTAGCAGCTGCACCCGCTACTGTATTAGCAGCTGCACCCGCTACTGTATTAGCAGCTGCACCCGCTACCGTATTAGCAGCTGCACCCGCTACTGTATTAGCAGCTGCACCCGCTACTGTATTAGCAGCTGCACCCGCTACTGTATTAGCAGCTGCACCTGCTACTGTATTAGCAGCTACACCCGCTACTGTATTAGCAGCTGCACCCGCTACTGTATTAGCAGCTGCACCCGCTACTGTATTAGCAGCTGCACCCGCTACCGTATTAGCAGCTGCACCCGCTACTGTATTAGCAGCTGCACCCGCTACTGTATTAGCAGCTGCACCCGCTACTGTATTAGCAGCTACACCCGCTACTGTATTAGCAGCTACACCCGCTACTGTATTAGCAGCAAAACAACAAACTGCATGCATGCAGTTTCTCAGTGACTTTAAAACATCACCTCCACCATAAAACTTTTTCTGATGCTCCAAATACAGAAAAACATCCCTTACCAGGGTCTTTAGAATAAATAAATAAAATCAGAAAATAAGTTTAAATGATAAATAATAGTTAACATCACTTAAATGCAACAGCAAATTCTCTCATTGCTACTGAACATTTTCTCCACTTATGTGGTTATGATATGAGGCTGTTGCTGTAACTGGGAAGTGAACTGTGCCGGGCCAAACTAGGAGAATATTAAGATTTTCTGAGGGAAAGAGAAAAACAATTGTTTACCTTTCAGAAGAGGAACTGGCAAAAAAAACTACATGTAAAATATGTGAAAACGTTTGTTTTTAACCCCAAATTGAACAAGTTTAGCTAGATCTTAAAAAGCAGCTCAGATGATGAAACTGCAACTATGATTCTGATAACAAGCTAACTAATTGAACTAGCTCCTCTAAGATAACCGGCTAGCAGAGCTTCTGACTGACTGTTTGTGTGCAGCAGCAAATCAACTATCCTGATTAACAAGGTTATAAAAGCTCATAAATGAAAAATCACTTTGATGTGTGGGGGAACTTTTCCAGGCCCTCTTTAGCAGGGTGGGACTGGGAGGAGAGTGCTGCTGTAGCCTTTTAGCTGGAAGCTAACCGGAGCCTGGAGCTAACGTCACCACCCGGTGGAACACTAGCGTCATGAAGGTGGGTTGGTTCACCGGCACGTGTCGGAGTCAGCCCGGTAAAAATGGTTAACGACACCGAGCGGACTCACGTTCACGTTTGAAAGCAGCGCTGATTCCAGAAACCTCAGCACAAAGTGCGTTCGTTGCTCTGAGCCAGCATGACGAACAAGGGAACGGCGCCGCTAACTCAGTTCGGGTGTTGCTTGCCATCCTAAGGGTCTACGTAGGGGGCGGGCGAATTACGTGAACGGACCCATCTGATTGGCCGCATATCAGAAGGGCTACATTTGATTGGTCAAATAATACTTCCGCGTAAAAAACGGAGCTGGTTTACAAAAAGGTGATGTATGACACGGATGGAAATGTTTGAACCAAACATTTATCTCTGTTTTTGACGTACTTTGCGATGGGCCTATCGCACGTCCTGTTATCGCGATGATAATTTTTCGATATATTGTGCAGCCCTAGCTACGATGTAGCCACAGCTGCCCTGGGGCGCACTGACAGAGGTGAGGCTGCCGAGCACAGGCGCCACCGGTACCTCTGACCACCACCAGCAGGCAAGGTGGATTAAGTGTCTTGCCCAAGGACACAACAGCAGAATTCTCTGTCCGGAGCCAGGATCGAACCTGCAACCTTCTGATTACTGGACAACCCGCTCAACCTGTTGAGCTACTGCTGCCACCACTGTCTGACTCTCGTGCAGAAGACCTGGGTTCGATTCTGGATGTGAACATAATTCGTGTAGTTTATTTTTTACATTAATGGTATTTTTTTTTACAGTAAGATGCCCAAATTTTTATTCGAGACTGGCCGAACGGCATTGAATTCACAGATAAAAAAGATGTGGATTCAACTTTCATTTTGGAACAATTTTTCAAGCAAGGGAAGGGAATGATCTGAGCATGCAGGAGGACTGACCCATCATAAACCTTTGTCAGCTGTGCTGAAGAGAAAGCTACAGAACCAAATTATTTAATTAATTAGCTGCGCGTTCTCCTGTCCTCTGTCCTCCAGGCATGGACGTAAATTTTGGGGGCGGGGGGACATGTCCCCCCCACTTTTTCCAAAGTCAAGTTATGACCCCTGCACTTTTTACCATCCAAAAACAATATTACACTATATTAAATTGACACTGGTTGAGCTCTAGGACCAAGTGGAAAACAACCGTTTGTGTTGAAGCCTGTTTCCCATCAGAACATACTGTAAAGAATATATAATATATAGAATAGCATTGAAAAGGCTAACATTAGGCCCATTGAGGGCTTAATAAAGTTCAGACGGTAGTTTAAGACACCAGCTAACTCAGCTCAGTCTGATCGTTCAGACGCAAAAACAGCAACACTGATATAAAAGCAGAACATAAAACAATAATCTGACTAAATGTTTTAGTTGTTTGTCATCATTTAGAGCTAATTTAGTTTTTCGCTGTTGTCCTTTCAGCTCCACTCTGGAACTAAAAGACAGGAACATAAAATAATAAACTACTCAGCTCTTAAACAACAATTATAATAAAACTATAAAACCTGAAGAAGCCCACTGACCAACAGCTGCACCACTACAGCTAGTCAACCCTGCATAACCTGCAGCTTTCGTCTAAACGAGCGTCACTAAAGAGGAAGCAGAGCAGGTGATTCAGCACTTAGACGAGCGACGTCTCCCTTTAAAGGCATCAGCGCTAACAGGAGCAGGAAATCCCTGAAAGGCTTCAAAAAGCCGAAATAGAAAAAAGGAAGATGGCACTGACACGGCACACGTGTCTCTGCTGGATTAGGCTGCAGGACCAGAGACCACAGCAGAGACCGCTCGTGTCCTGGCTGGACATTAGTCCATCACCATCCGGTGACCTGGACATGCCTGATCCCCTGGAGACGGATGTTCTGGTCATCATCAACCTCCTGCCCACACAAAGAGAAGCTGGAAGGGGCTATTGTGTGAAACCCGAGCCATCATCGTCCTCAACATGCTCTTAGCTACCGATGTCCTCTGATTCTACCGGACAAGGAGAGAGACAGAGGCTCTCTATGAAACGCCGCCGCTCACTCACCATGAACGCTGCAGTTCCTTTCAGACGTACGGTCTTCTGGTGGGGATTCAATAAAAAAACCTTAGCGTAGCATCACGGCAGCTCCACGGCTCGCCCCTGGTAACGGGACACCCAGGAGTTGTATAAGGAGGAAAGAGGGACAGGCAGGCTGCCGACGGAGGGACACACCCCGCATAGCAAAGGATGTAGCAGCAGCAGCAGCGAGATAGCCCTTCTCCTCCTCCTCCTTCTCCTCCTCCCTCTGTGTCTCTGAGCCGTGATGCTACACTGATCTGCATCAGATCTAAGTGCTGCTCTGTGTGTGTGTGTGTGTGTGTGTGTGTGTGTGTGTGTGTGTGTGTGCGTGCGCGTGTGCGTGTATGTGTGTGTGTCACCAAGATGAAAGGCTCCATGCTCTGCCCTGGCAGGCCCTCTAATCAAACTCAGAGCAACAGATCAGGTTCCACTCCCCTCAGCTATAGTCTCTTCTGATCCAGCCATGGTGATTGGGACATTTCAGAAATGGTTTAATTATTTAGAGTTCCCTGAAGTTCTCGTTACTCCAGAGAAACATGCAATCACATCCAAAACTTCAACAGCTTTAATTCTAATGACACGACTAACGGATGCACTAATTAAGGCCTAGTCCACACGTAGCCGGGTTTTTAAAAATGAATATCCGCCCCTCCAAAAACTTGCATCCACTCCACCTCGTTTTAAAATAAAACTCTGTCCACACGTACCCGGATAAATACGTTGTTAAGGACATGCCAGACCTGTAGGCGGCAGTACTTCCCCCGTTCTTAACCTCGTCCTTCGCCTGTGCTCTTCCGCAAGGAGCAGTAATTCCTCTTGCAAAAACAAACAAGCAGAAAGCGCTTGGACAATTGATAAAGCGAGCGCAGCTCTGAGGGCATCCATGCTGTCGGCCAGTGTAAACACAGGTCGCACACGTGATGTCAGCATTTTTTTGTCGCGGAAAGTGACGTTGCGGACCTTAAAACTCCAGGGGTTCAGCATCTTGCTCAAAGACACAGCTTTTAGTAGTAGAGCCTGGGATCGAACTACCAAACATCCAGTTGGTGAACCAGTTATTTGGCAGATCCTCTAACTGATCATTTTCTCGCCTTGCATCTAACAGCTCAAGATGGGCTATAATGGTTTTGCCTGTGTGTGTTTGTTCATTTGTTAGCTAAATATTTAATTACCTGCTGGCTGGATCTTATAAAACCACCACAAGAGGCAGGTCAGATGGAAGTTTGCATCATTCATCGTCTAAATCAAGGGCTTGTTTGTGGACCGGACCAAATATTTGAATGATAACTTAGAGCCAGCTCTATGTAACTATTTTTCAGCATATGATGATTTACATCTCTGGAGACTTCACTGATTTCATAAATTCAGTATTAAAAGTCTGATTGCAGTTCTTCAGTCAGAGCAAGACGAGGGAAACTTTACACAGCTTTGGTCGACAAAGAAAAGGAGAAGCAGAACATTAACAAAGGTGAATCAATCATTCACCACACAGATGGAGCAGTAACTCCACCTTTAAACAGCAGCAGCTGCAGCAGAATAGATGCTAGTAATCTAAGCTGCGTTACCGAGTCCTCGGGTCAGGTGTAGGGTTACAACCTGAACACACGCGTGTACCAGAGTGTATGTTTGCTTTAAACCCACCCGAGTAGGCAGCCGACCAGAAACCATTTCACAACAGTGAGAAGATTTGAAGGCACGATGAGTGAGCTTTGCACCGAGGCTCCAAACACAAAAACACGAAAGAGCTCCCTCCCTGAACAAGAACAGGTTTAACTACAGCACCCAGGAAGCTGCCAAAGGTCTCAGCTGCTTTTTCACTGGTGCACAGCTCGCTTAACGACTCGTGCCTCATACTAAATACCACAAAAACCGTCTTTGTGCTTCTCAAAACGCTCCATAGATATGAAGCAATCAAACATGTTTTAAATGGAGTACAGCTTGATTTAGTGCCAGAGTTTAAATATCTCGGAGTCATCTTAAACCCAACATTGTCCTTCAAGAGTCACGTAAAGAAACCCTAACCCAAATTCAATAATCGAAGTTTCAGCCATATTCACAGTAATTTAAATATGAATGCTGCAAAAATGTACTTTCACACCATGATTATCTCTCATTTAGACTAAATGGTAAATAACCTGTATTTGATATAGCGCCTTCTAGAGTCCTGGAACCCCCCAAGGCGCTTTACAACACACTCATTCATTCACCCATTCACACACACATTCACACACTGGTGGGGATGAGCTACGATGTAGCCACAGCTGCCCTGGGGCGCACTGACAGAGGCGAGGCTGCCGAGCACTGGCGCCACCGGTCCCTCCGACCACCACCAGCAGGCAAGGTGGGTTAAGTGTCTTGCCCAAGAGCACAACGACAGCGACAGACTGAGCGGGGCTCGAACCTGCAACCTTCTGATTACGGGGTGAGCACTTAACTCCTGTGCCACCGACTTCTCTACTCTAACACACCTAATCCTGAATCATCTGTGCAGCAGCTCCACCACTGCGGTAACAAAGCTTCTGCTCAGAGCTCTGGGCGCCTGGACACAAACTTTACGTTCATATTTATTCTTTTATTATTAGTTGAGGGATCGGTGTTAGTGTGATGTTTCAGACCCCCCCCCCCCCCCCCCCAAAGCGAGGGCACACCATCTTTACATTTTTACATCTATTTTTACGTGCTATGCTTCCAAAACACGTCACACTCCACAGTTTAGACCACGCTAGACAGGAAGTCGAGCACAAAAGCAGCGTAAAACACATCTAGAAACTTTCAAAGTAAAAGTCACATGCAGGTAAATGCATGTGACTTCCTGTCACTGACATCTTTTGATACATGCAGCAGTCTTTCTGCTTGCTTGTTATTGTGCGTGGACTTCTGAAACCCTGCATGGTGTTGCAGTTCTCCCGTGATTTTGTGACGTCACGGGGTCAGCTGTGTGGAACGCTTTACTCCCGTTTCACGTCACAATTTCTCCTGGTTGGGAATGAACTCGCAGGTAAAACGCTGTTATTACGCTACACAACCGCTTTCACGGCTGGTGGAAAGGCGGGGTTACAGCCACATCCGGTCCACCATAGTTGTTTTTATAAGACACACGAAACTGTCCCTCATTCTCCACCACCTCTTCAGGTGATCACCCCCTCCAAACCCACGTTTTCCATCATTTCCATCCACGAATAAAACATTGCTTTAAACTCTTTAAACTCTTTCAGTCCCGAGTGAATAAAAGTTTCATAGCTTTGGAGTTTTCCCACAATGCCTGCTTCAGTCTGTTCCAGGTCTGCCACAAGATATCTTTTTATTTTTGAGGAGGCAATAGCGGTGCTGTTGACGATTTAAAGGAAGCAGAGTCCTGACCAATCACAGGCTTGTGGTCTCCATCACTTTCGAAGGATAGTTAAAAGTTGGGCATGTCTCAGCTTCTGTGAGCCTGTCGGAGAGCCCTTTAACTGCTGCTTAATGAGGTTGTGTGTCTCCGTACTGACGCAGGCTTTAGGCCTGACAACTCAGCTTCTGGATCGTAGAATGTTTTTTTTTTTTTCAAAAGCGTCGCACATAAACCAGCCACATTAGGGCTGCACGATATTGGGAAAACCTGCGATATTCGATAATGATTAATATTGCGAAGACGATTTTACTTACGATAAATAAAAACTTAACTCGGGAACAAAACTGATAAAAACAAAGAAATAAAGATATTATAAAAATAAGAAAAGCTAAAGATGTGAGGAAAGGGAAAAAGAAAATGAACAAGAAAAAGCAATCAGCGGATCCCCGGAAAAGAAGAATCAGCAAAAAGAGCAGAGCAAAGCTGACTCAGGTGTTTGCTAACCCATCCATCCATCCATTTTCATCCGCTTATCCGGAGTCGGGTCGCGGGGGCAGTAGCCTAACGCGAGAGGCCCAGACTTCCCTCTCCCCAGCCACTTGGGCCAGCTCCTCCGGGGGAATCCCAAGGCGTTCCCTGGCCAGCTGAGAGACATAGTCCCTTCTCTGACCAGATGCCCGAGCCACCTCAACGGGCTCCTCTCAATGTGGAGGAGCAGCGGGTCTACTCTGAGCCCCTCCCGGATAACCAAGCTTCTCACCCTATCTCGACGGGAGAGCCCAGCCACCTTCGGAGAAAACTCATTTCGGCCGCTTGTATCCGCAATCTCGTTCTTTCGGTCACTACCCAAAGCTCACGACCATAGGTGAGGGTAGGAACGTAGATCGGCCGGTAAATCGAGAGCTTCGCCTTCTGACTCAGCTCTCTCTTCACCACGACAGACCTGTACAACGCCCGCATCACTGCAGACGCAGCACCAATCCACCTATCGATCCCACGCTCCAGTTTTCCCTCACTCGTGAACAAGACCCCGAGATACTTAAACTCCTCCACTTGGGGCAGGACCTCATCCCTGACCCGGAGAAGTCATTCTACCCTTTTCCGACTCAAGACCATGGTCTCAGATTTAGAGGAGCTGATTCTCATCCCAGCTGCTTCACACTCGGCTGCGAACCGCTCCAGCGAAAGCTGAAGATCACGTTCTGATGAAGCCAACAGGACCACATCATCTGCAAAAAGCAGAGACCTGATCCTCAGGCCACCAAAACGGATGCCCTCCACACCTTGGCTGCACCTAGAAATCCTGTCCATAAAGGTTGTGAACAGAATCGGTGACAAAGGGCAGCCTTGGTGGAGTCCAACTCTCACTGGGAACGAGCCCGACTTACTGCCGGCAATGCGGACCGAGCTCTGATAAGGGCTGTTAGGTCCCTGTATGACTGGTGTCAGAGGGCCTGGTACCCCATACTCCTGGAGTAGCCCCCACAGGGCCCCCCAAGGGATGCGGTCAAACACCTTCTCCAAATCAACAAAACATATGTAGACTGGTTGGGCAAATTCCCACGCACTCTCCAGGATCCCCCTACGGGTATGGAGCTGGTCCAGTGTTCCACGGCCAGGACGAAAACCACATTGCTCCTCCTGAATCTGAGGTTCAACAATCCGACGGACCCTCCTCTCCAGAACCCCTGAACAGACCTTACCAGGAAGGCTCAGGAGTGTGACCCCCCTGTAGTTGGAACACACCCTGCGGCCCCCCTTTATAAATAAGGGGGCCACCACCCTGGTCTGCCAGTCCAGTGGGACTGCCCCCGATGTCCACGCGATATTGCAGAGCCACGTCAGCCAACACAGCCCCACAACATTCAGAGCCTTAAGGAACTCCTGGCGGATCTCATCCACCCCTGGAGCCTTGTCACAGAGGAGCTTTTTAACCACCTCAGTGACCTCAGCACCAGAGATTGAGAGGCCAACCCAAAGTCCCCAGACTGTGCTTCCTCACTGGAAGAGGTGTCGGTGGGATTGAGGAGGTCTTCGAAGTGTAACAAAGTGGGGGCTCGTCCGGGATTTCTTAACAGACAGACCGTGAAGGAATGCAAAAATCCCCTGGTGGTGGTGTTTTAATGGTGTTTTATTTGTTTCAAGGTTTTAAACAGATGGCTTCGTGGATGACTGGCGGGTGCTTCTGGAGGCCCAGCTCCCACTGGAGGATCCACTGCTGGATGGGCTCTCAGAAGCTTCGAGCCTGATCCAGCCAAAGGAGAGGAGGATAAAAGACGTGGATCCAGAGATGACCCCCACAGGCAGGCTCAGGTGTTGCACCTAGCAGGTTAGCATTGGTGGTTTACTCCACCATCTCGGGAGCACCCCAGGAAGGGCAGGGGCTAAACCCCCTCCCTTTGCTGATCAGAATGTGCAACAGCACATGTGCTTAATATGCCCGCCTGCGAAGTGCATGAAGAGTAGGGAGTAGATAGCCTGTTTATTGTTTTGTCGGGGGTCTCTCTTGTTTTTATGTGATCCTAGCTGTTAAAGAAAAAGTTTTAAAAGTTACTATTGTGTCCTGTACTAACTTTTATCCTTTTTCTTTTGTTTATGTGTGGGGGTGTCACGGCTGCCAGCCTGAAGAGGGAAAAAGCAGCCAGGATCACCCAGCTCTGGTGATTGACTGGACACCGCCCCTCCTCCTCCTCTCTTCCAGGCTGCTGAGGAGCACAGCTGAACTGAATCCTCCTGATGAGCCACACCTGGGATAAAAAGGCTGTGCCTTCAGCAGCCGGGAGGCAGCAGTGCCGGGGTTCTGCTGTTCTCCAAGTCTCGTTTGGTTTAACCCCGTTGTTGTGATGAGTTTTAACTTATAGTTTTAACTCGGAGTGATCCACATGGATCTTTTGTGCATGGCACCTAGTGTTGACTGTGTTTTAAGGTTAACTCGGATTTATTTTTTTAGACTTTTATCAACGTCGTTGTGTTTTTTAAAACACCTTCAGTTTAGGTAAAACTTAATAAAGTTAACCAGGTGTTTTATATAGTTGATAATTTGTCTTTTAACTGTTAACCTTATAGTGAATTTTTCGTTTTGCATTATTTTAATAATGCTCGCCGTCTGTTTGCTCTTGTTTTTAGAACCTTTTATCACAATTAAACCCATTTTAAACACCACTGTCGTACTCCTTATGTTACCCCCTCCTTCACATTTTAACATCTCCTGTCGGGGACGTAACAGTGTGTGTGAGTGCGTGCGTGTGCTTGTGTGTGTGATTGTTCATTTTCAGCTCTCTAATCTGTTTAGATACACAAAAACGATCACAATGTTTCATTTAGAAACATTTCTTTTTTCGTTGCATTTACCAGCCTGCCTAGTCTGCTTTGGTTCGACTTCCTGCCAGAGTTGACGCGGCTCATGAAAATAACAGAGCACGCGGCGAAACGATCGCTGCACGGCGTGAGCTTCAAATGCGCTTCGCAGCTGATACCGTAGGTTAACAAGGGCACCGGATAGAAGCGCTCCTCGTTCCACGGCGCTTCGTCGCGCGTCCGTGTCTGATGTGATCCGGGCGTAATGCTTTAAACTGTAAAAGACGATTAAACTGAAATTCCTTCTGCTGAGAGTCAAAACAAGACCACGAGGACACATTTCTTCTGAATCACTGCCCACACTCCCAGTGATACCCTGAGCTATCATGGAGACACTTAACAGTGAAAGCATCTTCTACCTTCTGTATTCTCCTGGGATCCTTGACGAGGCCTTCCCTCAGGGGGACTTTTCCAAAAAGCTTCCAGCCAGGATCCCTGGGATCTGCGGGCTGACTGTCCTTCACCCTCCTAGCAAACAGGCTCCTGTAGGAAGGGACGACGACAGGAGAATAAACAACATGAACAAAGGTTGATATAATCAGTAACATTACAACAGTAAACATGACCTAATATTGTGTTTGTTGTAGGCACATTCATAACTTCAGTAACCCTCCAAGGCCTCTGCACCTGCACACAGGTCATCTGGTGCACTAGCAGAGAGCTCCAGTCGTCTCAGGTCTGAAGGGTTTCTTCTCCAGATGTTTCAGCTCTTTCTACAGATGTTCAACAAGATCTGGACCAGGGCTCGTGTCAGCCCACTTCAGGACAGCTTAAGCCAAATTTCCACCTCCCGGTCAGGCCCGGTGCGGTGCGGAGCGGAGCGTATTATTGTGGTCCGGCATGTTCCGGTATGGACCTGTAATTTTCAGGCAAGCGTTTCTATCGCAGCTCGAGTCCTCATGTCGGCAGGCGGGGTTAAACAAGCTGTCATGTGCGATTATACGAATAAGTTGTATTCAGTATTTTTGTGCTGCAGTCACTGGTCTGCAGAGCTGGACCAAAACCAAACTCTAACCACCGATCCCACCTGCGACTCCAGAGTGCAGCCGCTGAGTCCAGACCTGCCTTGCTGCCTTGGTTTGAGGCTTTAAACAGCCTCCAGCATGTGGCAGCACCTGTGTGTTTCCTACATTTCCAATCCAAAAGTTAAACGAAAGAAATAATCCACTACAGCCGTTTCTGTCCTTAACGTTCCTCTACTGGGCTTTAATTACTTCAACTCGGCCCGACACCGTTCCGATGTCCGTTCGGATCATTCGACTGCCGTCCGCTGGAAGAAAAAACCCTTACGAATCCGCCTAGCTTCTCCCGTGCGTGGACTCTCACGATGACGTGAGGAGTGTATGGAGCTCTGAAGATCACCAACACTTGCTGCTGCTTGCTCGCATTTTTTTCATCTTCATGTACAACTAAAGAAAATACAAACAATGGAACTCCGTTGGTTTTGCTTGCTGAAAGCAGTGATGCATTTCTTTCTCCCAATCAGTGGACTGCGTTTTGCTCTGCCCTAACCACACCGCCACCATACCGGGGTCCAGTGACTGGTGCGGTCTGGGTAGATCGATTGTCTGGACTGGTTTTACAACCGTGACAGAAAACTTAGCGAAGCAATCCTTCCCGTTCCATGCCAGTGTCGTCTATGGAAATGGGATATGAATGTTTTCTTGTGATCCATTTTTGTATTTTTTTATAGCGGTGTGTTTTTGTCCATTGTCCATTTGGGACTACCCTCGACATTAATGCAACTTTTTCCAACAGCTCCACTCAGCGTGACTCGAGTCGACTCGGTCTGACTGGACAGAATTTCCACCAGTAACGAGTCAGTGTTGATCACAAACTTGTCAGTAACCTGCTTGGAGGTGTAACTAACACGCACACACACACACGCACACACACACACACACACACACACACCTTATGAATCTAAACACAAACATAATGTGACTAATGGTGACAGCTGAGGTGTTTCATCTTGACAAGCTGAAGACAACGCACTCAGAACTTTGAGTCTCATGAAGCAACTATAGATAAGTCGGTACTTCACACGCAGCACATCTAAACTCAGGGTCACGGTCCACTCCACCCCAGCTCTGAACGTTCTCTGATTGCTTTCCTGACACTGAAGAGCACAAAGACAATGGCAGCAGCTGGAGGCGTTTTCTGATTCTTTTAGTGACTAAATGGGTCGATGAAGAAGGTGGAAGACAGCATCCGTGACTAGCTCTTGGTATAGAACAGGCGTGGGGAACCCTGGTCCTCGAGGGCCGGTACCCTGCACGTCTTTGCTCCAACACTTCTGATTTATGTTTATTGTTTATGTTTATTCATTTAGCAGATGCTTTTTATCCAAAGCGACTTACAATACCTACCTACCTATAGAGCATGTTGTGATCTGTGGGGGAAACCGGAGTACCCGGAGGAAACCCACGCATGCATGGGGAGAACACGCAACTCCACGCAGAAAGGCCGCAGCCGAGCAGAGTTTTGAACCTGCAACCTTCGTGCTGCGTGGCAACAGTGCTAACCACTGCGCCACCATGCAGCCCATGATTTAGTGGTTGATTCGCCCGTTCAGCTCATCAGGCTCTGCAGAAGCCTGTTAATCACCTGCTGATTTAAATCAGGTGTGTTGAAGCAGGTTAAAACTACAATAAGCTGGAGAGCGGCCCTCGGTGGACCAGGGTTCCCCACCCCGGTACAGAAATACAGCTGAAAATATTTGTTCGACTATGCCATGAATTACTGAAGCCTGGAATTTTATAAAACAATGAAATATCAACAATTAGTCAACATAATCGATTAGGTCTACAACAAAAGATTATGAACATTTTCTTTGGCTTGTTGTCCACATGTTGATCAAACAAACAGCCATCGTTTGCACATTTAACACACACCAATGTACTAATAACATGCTAACTTTGCACAAGCATTATGAAAACTCACTAATCCCAATTTTAAGAAGAATTAATATTGTAGAAAGCACCTCTTAAGATGAAAATCAAGAGGCGTTTCACAAAAAAAGTTTAAATAAATTATTTTAGGATAGTGTAATAAAAAGGGGTGAAAATAGAGGAAAAGGAATAAAAATTATTTTAAAATGTGAAGAAAACAGAATGAGAAAAAGAATAATGTAACAGAATTGGTAGAAACAGCATGAAGAGAAGGTAGCGAAGAACCAGCACAAGGTCACACCAAAACCAGCTTGAACAGGTGAGTCTTCAGCTGCTTTTTAAAGGAGACCACTGAGTCCACTGATCTCAGGCTCAGGGGGAGAGAGGTCCAGAGTCTGGGGGCCACAGCAGCAGATATCTGTCACCTTTGACCTTTAGCCTGGTGCTGCACAACCAGTAGGCTTTGATCACTGGACCTCAGGGACCTGCTGGGGGTGTAGGGACTAAGAAGATCACCAATGTAAGATGGTGCTTGTCCATGTAAGGCCCTATAGACCAGAACCAGGATCTTGAAATGAACCCTGAAGTTGACTGGCAGCCAGTGAAGCTGGAGGAGAAGCGGGGTGATGTGGGTGTGTTTGGAGGACTTGGTCAGAAGCCGAGCACAGGCGTTCTGAACCACCTGTAGACGGTTCAGGGAGGTTCTGCTCAGACACGTGAAAAGAGAGTTACAGTAGTCTAAGCGTGAGGAGATGAAGGTGTGGAGAACTGTCTCAAGTTCAGAGCGGGACAGAATGGGACTCAGCTTAGCAACGTTCCTGAGATGGAAGAAGGAAGAGCCAACAAGAGAACTGACATGAGAATCCAGGGTGAGAGCTGGGTCAAAGGTCACGCCAAGATTCCTGACAGAAGGTTTGGTGTGAGAAGCAAGCTGACCAAGAGAGTCTCTGACTTTGGGAACCAGCTTGTCTGGGGCACAGATGAGGATCTCATCTTCATTCAGCTGAAGAAAGCTCCCACCATCCAGGTTTTGATAGAGTCTAAGCAGGTGTGTAACAGCTGCAGCTTAGACATCTCATGGGGCTTAAAGGAGATGTACAGTTGGATGTCATCTGTATAATGATGGTAGGAGATTCCTTTGAAGGAGCTCAGGATGTGCTGAAGAGGAAGCAGATAGAGGAGGAAGAGCAGAGGCCCCAGCACAGAACCTTGTGGGACACCATGGGTAAGAGAGGTGGTGGAGGACCTGAACTTGGAGACGGCCACAGAAAAGGAGCACTCAGAGAGATAAGAGGAGAACCACTCCAGAGCAGATCCTGATAGGCCTACCTAGTCTCTCAGCCTCTCCAGTAGCAGGTGATGGTCAACAGTGTCAAAGGCTGCAGTCAGGTTCAGCAGGACCAGAACAGAACAGTCCCCTGCATCACTGTGAGTCAGAAGGTCATTAGAGACCCCAAAAAGAGCAGTTTCTGTAGAATGAGCTCTACGAAAACCTGACTGGAAGCTATCATAGATGTTATGTTCATCAAGAGCAGCTGTGAGTTGTTTAGCCACAACCTTTTCCAAGATCTTGGAGATGAACGGAAGTTTACTTCAATAATGCTCCATTTTCTATTGGTAGGAAATACACAAGTACACCAGTAGGTGAGCACAAAGACTTATCAATGTATTTGTACAAGTACAAGTACACAGACGCAGATATCAGTGTTGGGGCATCCCTCGTCCTTATATATCTCTATGATTCTCCAAAGGGCTGAAGTTTCCAACACAGATGAATGTCAGCAAGTGCCCTTTAAGATCTGACAGATGAAAGACAGAAGGTGCTTTGTTTATTCTTTGTAACTAGCCTGAAGAGATGGCCTAATACCACCGTCCTCTCAGTCCTCATCTAAACACCACAGGATATAAAAACATACAAACACCTTCTTATGTAGATCCACAAACACACACCAAGTCACGAGGAGACTGGTACGGTCACATTTCTCACATGAGGACTGAGGAAGCTGTTCGAATACGGGAAGATCTGCTGCCGTCAGATCCATCACATTCCATCCTCTGAGGAGAAACATCAGCACTGAGCACCAGGAACACAAGTGAAATCTTATCAGACAGGAAATAACGACGTAGTACAGTACGACACAGCCCTAGCTCTGTGTATCCAGCGGTGCTATTCTTAGATGTAAAGTGAACTCGCAGCAGGGAGCGGTGAACTCGAGTAACCCTCTAAACCACCCTGATAACAGGGAAGCAGGTCCAAGGCCAAAGTACGTCCTCCTTCAGTAAAGCAAGGCCTGACTTTTAGTCCTGAGTGACATGACTGACTTTTCTCTGCAGCTGAACACAACTTACCTTCTGCTTTGGTTTGTGAGTCAGACACACACAAAGCTCTAACTCAATTTGCATTCAGCCTGAGCCAAATGCACCGCGGCTATGAAGTCCAACGGGACACATCTGCACGTCCAGCCTAGTTTGTTACGTCCCTCAAGACAATCAGCACTTTACAAAACTGCTGTTGGATCCAGATATCAGACTGGAACATGTCCCAGAGGCACAGGTGATCGAGATGGCAATCAGGACCATCGGTACGGAAATGCCAGACAAGATCCAACAAGAGCACGGAGGAAGGTGGGGAACAACGTTTTTCCCACGTCAGACACCGGCGAGGCGGATGAATCACTGCTGCAGGCGGCCTTCTCCAACATTTTACCTATATACAGCTACTCCTTACGCTGCTGATAACCTTGTTTGGACTAGGTTCTTGTCAATCTTTAGACAACTAAAAACATCAGTGTGTCCGCATCAATTATCCTACCGGTCAATGTACAGAAGAAGAGATGGAGCTGCCATCCTGCTGAGACAAAACTGAACAACAAGATATCTGGAAGCCGAGAATCCAGAAAAAGTGTAGAAAGTCTGAAGTCAGAGCTCTCCCTCAGAAAACGCTCCGTCCCCGGGTGTCCATGGTCCTACTGAGCCGCTCTGCTCGTGCTCAGAGGGAACGGATTCCTCCCGAGCGTCCCGCCTCTTTAACAAGGAGCTCCACTTCACACACGGGAGGGGAGGGCCAGCCCGGAGGCCAGGCAGAGTCAGCAACGTGTCTTTGAGACGGGAGAAAAGATAAAGAGTGAAAAGGAAGGAGAGACCAAAAGAATGAACTTAAGTAAAAGAGTGAGTGTGAAAGGCAGACGACCATTTAGATCAGGGTGTCCAACTCAAATTCACACTGGGCCTGATGGGTAAAAACGGACATTAACTTTATTCATGTCCTGACTGTTTATAACATCTGGTGTTTTAAATGAAGCTTCATCCATTCATTCTACTGATGAATAACAGGCCCTACAGGAAGGAGGTTTGGGGAGGTTTGACCATGCCCTGGTACCGGTCCTGGACGGTCCTCTTATCAGTAAAACTCCCTTGAGAAAGTCCAGACTGCTTTGTTGATGTAGAAAAGCACCTGGTGTGTCTTTTATGGCCTCCTGCCTGAGAGTCTAAAATGTGTGTGTGTAATCTTGTGTGTGTGTGCTTACCCAACAGGGCCAAAATGAAAAACTGGGACGGAGTCGCGGGCCAAACTCAATAGTTTATGTGCAGATTTTCCTTTATCTACAGACTTGAACGGTTGAACCTTTTCATTTGGAAACAAACACTGAATGTGGAACAACCACATTACACACGAGCAAGTCCGTTTTAATTAAAGCACATCAGCGGTATTCATTACTTATGTCTCCGTATTTTAAAATATTTTATTCCTTAAAATCTGCAAATATTCAGCATTTCTTCTTATTTTTTATCTTTTGAATCTTTTAAGTGTTTCTATGTTGTTTTCTTGTTTATTATTTATTGTTTACTCTCCTTTGTTGCTCCTGTAATGAATGCTATTGCTGCTGTGACACCAAGATGTCCCCACTGAGGAACAATAAAGGGATTTTCTATTATATTTCTATTCTATTCTTCTACCTGTAATCTGTCCTGTAGGTGAAATCTTTTTTTACAGGCCAACAGCATAAATAAACGATAGTAATTCTCTTAAATGAAAATGCAATATCTCACCTATTAACTTTCATGCTTTGGAGCAGAAAAGGTTAATAAAAGCAAAATAATTAAATCCCAGTTTTCTCCACTCAGGTTTCCTGTGAGGCTCACCTGTTCCAGCCGGACCTGCACCTGTGGGGTCGGGCTCTGAGCTGAGGAAGGAGTTCATCAGTGAGAAACAGTTGCTCACACAGGTGTGTGCTGCTGGACATGGAGAGCATCTGGACCACGCAGTTGTGTCGGGGAGGGGATAAAAGCCGCAGCAGCCACAGAGTCATGTGACTTGAGCGTGTCGCTAAACGGGAGTTAAATCATCTCGGTCAGGAAGGTCGGTGTGCTTTCTATGTCAGCAGCAAACATCACTGAGCTGTTAAAATCCATTTCTGGGCTTCAAAGTCGGCTAGTTGCTGAGTAAACGTGGTGCTGAGTAAGAGGAGGGTTCTCAGTTTGTCCGAGGCAGAGGAGGCAACGCTGGCGACGCTGATGCTAGCAGCATGGAAGCTAATGACAGTAAAGATAGCGGTATTTCTCCTTGAAGCATCAACATGTTCCATCTTTGTTGGAACACCTTCCTTCTGCATCGATCTTTCTCTTCCTGGACATTTTGGGATGATGTGTGGAGTTATTTTCACTTGTTGCATTAATTAAACACGGAAGTGGATACGCTGCGACCTAGTGGCGAGTCACTGCACTGGGAACAACCCTTCGATCCCAAAACACAACATATTCATGTTCTACTTACACACTACGACTCGGCCATGTTTCATTATCCTGAAAACTACAGCTCCACACTCCTCCCACTCAGAAAGGAGACGGTCCCCGTTTCACGCTCTACTGGTCTAAGAGTTTCACACCGTCGGGGTTTGCCCTCACCGTTCTTCTGCTTTAAAACACACCAGAACCAAGTGGAACATTCTCCTGCAGATTTCAAAATAAAAGTTTTTCTGATACAAGAGCCAACTGCCGTAGTTGGACCACCAGAGGAGCACTCTCTCTCATTTTAAGGTGGACCCTGACTGAATGTCTACAACAAACTAGACATCTGCTTGTTTAGAGTTTACTTTGGCAACTGGACTTTTGGCCTAAAACATGTTTAAAAGTCAAAGGTCCTACAGGAACCTACTCATCGCTAAATTCATAACCAACGAACTCGTTTGTTCTGAAACTCAACGACATGATTTAAAAGTGTCCAAACGAGGAAGCCACTTAACTAAATATCCTTTAACTAGATCCTGGGTCACTAAAATTAGCCAAATATTTGACCAAAGTTTGCCGACAGTTAAGAGGATTATCCTCTAAATACTTGATTTTAATTTCTAAACTATCTGTTCATAATTGCAGCAACAGGTTTATTGAAACTTTTCTTCCGTCCAACATAAAATAAGGAAAGTGTTTTACTCCACGTGACCGTGGGGGTGGCCACAGCAGAAAGTGGAATGTGGCGAAGCAGTGAGAGGACACGGAGGTCGGCCTGATGGTGTTTCCATAACGGCATCATGTGATCAAAGTCACATGCGAGTTTAAACGCCTAACAAACAAGAGGAGAAAAGCACTGAAGCTACAAAATAACGGCACGTCTGAAACCATCACAGCAGAACCCGACCTTGTGTTTTACCCCTCGTGTCTTTATTATGTAAACCTTTCTTACGGAGACCAAGACCCTGTCAGGTAGATCAATGGGCTCGAGAACAAGGGGAATAAAGGTTTGGAAACACTCAGAGCTAGCCAACTGCTGCCTCACTGCTCTGGTTTTATGAGGGCGCCTACAGATCCAGTTCCCTGGCTAAGATGGTGACACGCTGAGGGGCCGGGTCATTTAACATGCTTGTGAGAGTATCCCTAATAAAGTGACACGGACTGCAGTAATACTAATGTTCTGCAAAAGGACGAACGACAGAAGTCACTCAGTGGAAGAGCTACAGGAAGGGTTACAGACACGGCTAAGGGAGGTTTGTGCAACAACGTTAAGCAACGCCAACTCTCTCTGCCTCCCCGAGGGGACCTAAAGGCTGTTTGTCGTCACCTTTTAGAAACTCTGACGTCCGTAATCTCGGTAGGGATTTAAAAAAAAGGGATACACTGAAATATCCCAATCTTCACATCCGACACTAAAGCCATGTTTAAAAGCAGTGTGCCGATTTATAATTGAGAATACACACAAACATGTACCGTGTTTCTGTGTGCAGCACAGCTCTAACTCCGACTGCTAGGTGGCAGCAGCTTTTCCTGACTTCCATTTGACGGATTAACGAGATCCCGCGCCAACACCGGACGTGCCTTGGCCCGAGGTTTTCAATTACCGGTTAATTTAACCTTAGAAATGGTAAATCTGGCTTTTGGCATTGAATCACACCCTAACACCTGATTACTGCCAACACAACCACCCTTCTTGTTTTACTCAGCTGGACACCAGGTTCATGACCTGCTGTGTAACAGATGAACACAGACATAACCAGCCAGTTCTGGTCTGCAGGCATGATGCACTCAGAATTAGGACTGGTGTCATTTCAATGTCCATTAAACAAGCAGTGCTTTTATTGTGAAGGGTTGTCACAGGAAGTTATGTATCACGTAAATGTTCACTCATTAACTCATTCGCTGCCAGCGTTTCTCACCGTTTTTACTGTTTTTTTAAGAGTGACAGAACGTTGCGCGCTAGCATGATGTCGGCGCCAAAACAACGAAACAAAGCGGAGACTCACCTCTTACATCAGGAAGAAGCCGCGCGTTTCGAGCGTTATCCGTTCTTTCATAATCCGTTGTTGAATTGTGATCGGCAGACGCTTTTCCGGCTTTTTTACAGCAGCGGCCCAAAACGATCTCCTAACACATGGATGTTCTGCTTCCTGATCACGTGACGTGTGACGTACGCGGATGAAGATCGGCTTTAGAGCTGAGATCAAATCAAATCAAACTTTATTTATAAAGCACTTTTCCTGCATAGGATGCAACACAAAGTGCTTGACAGATTAAAATGACCCATAAAACCCACATTCCCTCCCTTTCCCACACTTAAAACGTCTGTTCTCACGGTGCGGGGGCTCGTTCCGACACCCACACGGTGAAAAGATGCCAACGATGACTTTAGTCGTCATTTGCAGTGATTGAGTTAATTGTAATGTGAAGCTGTTTCAAGGCTAACGTTAGCCTACTTAGCTTTAACTGCAGCATCACAAGCTGAAGCTCAGATCCATGTTTCCTTCCTGTCATTGTGCAGATGGAGACCATCTTAAAACAACACCGACGTTCAACTACAGATCTGGTCTGCTGGCCTGCCTGTTTCAGTTCTTGTGAAACAGCAGCTTTTGACTCAGAACCTTCAGGTCATGATAAAAGCTGTTTTCCTAAATCCGTCAACACAAAGGCGTTCATGCATAAAGCAGGACACGCCCACTTCTTCCTAATGAGACACAGCACCGTGAACTGACCTGTTGAACAAACTCGCTAGAGGTCCCAGTCTCTTCAACTTGCCATCTTCTTGTTGAACGATCCCCGACCCAGAATGCACTTGTCCTGGACTCCACGGGTCTCTGGGGTTTCTGGGTGACGACAGCGTCACATCTGAGAAGTGAGTCGAGCTGCTGTGATCCAACTCAAAGGTAACGACGGCGCTGGAGTCAGAGGTGACGGTAAAATCTAGGACGTCTTCATTGGAGACGGACAGCTCCGTGCTCATGCTCGACACGCTGCACACGGACATATCATCACTGCGGTTCAAGGCTCCGCCTCCTACACCCAATCCAGGGGTGGATAGTCTGAGGCCGGGGCTGAAGAGGCGGATGGAGTCGTAGCCGCTGCGGGGAAAAGTGGATGACTTGAGTGTGCCCTTGCTGCCAGGTGGATCATCGTCCAGCGTTAAGGTGGCTGGTGAGTCCCGGTTCATGTCCAGCATGAGGCCCCCATCGCCTGGCTGTCGGTGGATGTGGAGGATGGCGTCTGGAGGGTGGACCTCTAGGGTGGGGATTCCTGAGTCCTGAGAGGTCAGACTGCTGCGGTCCAAGTCGGAGAACGTTTTCTGGGGGCTGCAGTAGATGGGAGTGGAGGAGCAGGATGGTTTGTAACTAGGAAGGGCGAGCTCACTCAGGGACGTTGCACTGGGCTCACTGGTGGCGTCACTCTGGAGGTTAGAGGTCATCGGTTCTTTGCCTACGAAGCCATTCTCCATGATAACTCCTCCAGACACACCTGTGAGGTATAGAAGTTTACATTTCCAAGACTTCTCCAACAGCTTTTGTTTAACTAAAATAAATCTGAATAAAAACCTAAAAGGATAACTTAAAGTAACAGAAAACACCAAAAAGTAAAGCAGCTCCAGCGAACAGATGAGGCCAAACCAGGAACATGTAGCTGTGCTGCAGTAATCCTCGCCCATTTCACCCATTAACACCAGTTTCCTGAACTAAACGGCCAGTTCATGCATCTAACCTACCAGTAACACCAGAGAGATCCTATTAAGTCATTATGAAGCCAAGCGTCATAAAACCCACACCATGTGTTCTAGTGATGTAAACAATGTTGTTTACATTCATCTGAATTAAAGTGTCAGAGCTTCACCATTAAACACATTTCACATGGCGGGGCGTCAGGAAACTGCAGCTGGAGGCAGCAGTAGCCCAGGAGGGAGAGCGGCGTGTCCAGGAATCGGAAGGTTGTAGGGTCCATCCCGGCTCCCAGCAGCGAACGCTGCTGTTGTGTCCTTGGGCAAGACACTTCATTCACCTTGGCTGCTGGTGGCGGTCGGAGGGACCGGTGGCGCCTGTGCTCGGCAGCTTCACCTCTGTCAGTGCGCCCCAGGGCAGCTGTGGCTACAGTGTAGCTCATCATCACCAGCGTGTGTGAGAATACATGTTTGTGTTGTAAAGCGCCTTGGGGGGTTCTAGGACTCGTCTCTAGTGTGCTCCAAGTCATATTTTGGTCATTTTCACCTGAACTTAGTTTTATACAATTTATCAATATGTGGAAAAATTCAAACAAGAAAACTTTGTGAGGTGTTGGTTTGTTAAAGGGAGACTGGGCAGTTCTGGCTTGCTTTTAGCACCCTCTAGTGTCTGTTTGAAGAACCGAAAGCAAAACTTGTCTCCTCACTGTTCATTCGTCTTTTTAACACATTAATCTAACAGCTGAAATGTCTCCTCAGTCTTCTTTAGTGTCTACAGAAGTGATTCATCACTAAATTCAGGGTATCTGCAGGTTTAAGGGAGCCAAATTTAAGACTTTTTAAGACCTTTTTTAATGCCACTTTGACCAAATTTAAGCTCGTTGTCGTCTTCCTCCGCTTATCCGGGTCCGGGTCGCGGGGGCAGCATACCAACTAGGGAGCTCCAGACCGTCCTCTCCCCGGCCACCTCCACCAGCTCCTCCGGCAGGACCCCAAGGCGTTCCCGGACCAGGTTGGAGATGTAACCTCTCCAGCGTGTCCTGGGTCGACCCGGGGGCCTCCTGCCGGCAGGACATGCCCGAAACACCTCCCCAGGGAAGCGTCCAGGAGGCATCCCGACCAGAAGCCCAAACCACCTCAACTGACTCCTTTCAATCCAGATCCAAATTTAAGCTATTTTTTAAATTAAATTTAAGCTATGATTTCCAGCTATTGCCTGGAACCGGTGCTAACCACGTTGCGAACGTGGGATTAACCATACATTTACCATTAAACTTGCACTTCTCCATGGCGCAAGCTCCCACTAGCTTAACCAGCTAAAGCCGGGCGTACACTGTGCAACTTTTTCACTTTTTTGAGCCGATTTTCCACTCGTGCGAGAATCCACGACATCGGGGCGAGTTTTGCGCCGAGCGGTCGTGTAGTGTACAGGGTTACGAGAGGCGATTAACACCACGTGACCAGCTGCCGATCAGCAATCGTGAGGTCGCACGGACTTCTGGCGTGTTTAATATTTCGCTCGTCCCTCGTGAGGGTATCGCACTGTTGAAGCGGCGCTGCGAGCAGCTGCGACTCAAAAAGTATCAGAACCGCTCACGGCGCATGCGCGCTATTTCCCTAATAACACACGCTGTTCGTTTTTATTTCTACACGTTTTTTTACTCACAAAGATGGTCAAGAAAGCGTGTTTGTCGTGTTCATGTCAAATTAAACTGATCACAAAACACAGATTTACTTTCTTTATTTAGTTTTCCTCATCCAACCCCCATAAACCCCTGTGTGTCCTCCTGCAGCACTCCCGAAGGACAACAGGCAAAACAAGACAAAAAAGTCTGACGTGTTGAGTAAAAACTGCTATTTTAGCATATTTTTAGGGCCGACGTGTTGCTGCCAGACGTACAGTGTGAGCAGTCAGGTCGCATGCGAGAACTGGGTCGTGCAGTGTGAGCACACGACTCGTGAGATCTGCCCTGCGAGGAAGTCGTACAGTTTGAGCTGAAGCTGAACGCTGCAAGTGAAAAAGTCGCACAGTGTACGCCCGGCTTAATGTGCTCATCTAAAAATAGTCCCCTTTCACAACCAACTGAATGTGTACGGTTCCACTTGCGCCAACATCGTACACAAAAAATGCTGAAGACTTACTAGAAATTCACGAAAATGTCATAGAAATAAAATAATGTAGTTTATTGGGTCTTTGGTAATTTAAGACCTTTGGAAACAGTATTTAAGGATTATTTGTAATTTTTAAGGATTTTCAAGGCCTTAAATTTGGAAAAGTAAATTAAAGACTTTTTAAGGACCCGTGGATACCCTGTAAATTAAACAAATCAGCTGTGTTCATGATCTAAAACATGCAGAGAACATGCTGGAAGCAGACCAACAGGGCCTGGCCGGTGGTGGGGGTCTGCGCGACATTTCATTAACCCTGTAAATGTTCATTTGAGCACATGCACCTTCAAGAAAATAATTTAAAACGTGAAAAAGGTGCATAGTATGCCTTTAATTTATTAAAGTCTCATTTGTTTACATACTACTGCAGCCAGCCAATAGGGGGCAGTCATGTTTGACTTAAACTTCAGACTTCTGTTTGAAATGGTCTATAAAATACATGAATACATCAGTAATGCACCACTAAAGCAAAGATGAAGCTGTAGGAAGCCAAACAGCAGTGTACCATCTCAGACTGGGGTGCAATCACCTGCACAACACCTGCCAAAAACTCCTGGACAGGATTATCTTGTTTTATTTGGAAACATTCACCACAACTCATGCTTGGAGTGACACAACAACAGAAGTCCAAGCAGGTTAGGCAGCTAAATGATTTTAACAAGAAAGCAATAAAATTTCTCTTGAGTTTCTGGGCTTTTGTGAGAACTCTGAAGTACGTGTGCATGTGTGAGACTCTTATTTTGAAAAAACTGAGTTTTACTGTGGAAGTTGTTGAAGGAGTAAAGAGTGCACATTAGACTGAGTCAAGCCTCTGCTCCTTCTGCGTGGAACGGGCTGCAGGAAAACTGGAAATTAACAGAGTTTATCTGCTTGACTACATTTAAAACCAGACTCAGGACCATTGAGACGGGTTCCCCGTGTGCTAACTGCCTTCTGTGATTTAGTACATAACGTGTCTGTGTAACAGAAAAACTTGTAACTGTAACTTTTGCTGCGTCTTGACCAGGACTCCCTTCAAACTGAGGTTTTTAATCTCAACAGGACCTTCCTGGTTAACTGAAGAATTAGGAAAATACATCTGTGTTGGGCTCTTTTTCTTTGCGTCATCCTCCCGTGACTCCAGTGCCGTATAGGACACGGGCTCCATAAGCTTTGCTTTGATGGGGGAATTTAATCCCCAGTAACCAGGCTGTAACTGGACTCTGGAATGTAATGTGAGCAGAGTCGGGCCCCAGAAGGGAGGCATTGTCCTTTAAACACCAGCTGGACAGCAAAGATACAGGTCCGTGGGTCTGGTTCCAACAAAGTAAAGGCAGAAGAAACCACGCAGTTTAAATCAAAATCAAATACACTCAACCTGGAAGGCCAAGTGCTTCCCAGATCAGGGAATTCCTTCCCAGCTTTAAACCCTGAACCTGCAGGGTGTCACACGAGTCCTAAAACTCACTTCCTGTGCAACCAGAGGTCACATCAACTGGTTATTAATGTCTGTTTGCATTTCAGATTAGTGTGTGAATGAGGAGAATTTAAAGTCACACGAAGGGAGGCTGCCAGATCCACCATCATAGCCTGGCTCTGAGTCATCCAATCACTACTAACCTGACACACCTGACAAAACTCCTCTCCTTTATGAAATATGATGTTTGAGCTACTAACACAACCTGATGAGCATCCAAACGCATTAATATTTATCCTGCTTATTAATAACAAACTAATGCATGATCTCAGCTAACTCAGGTTATGGTGATTAAATCACGAATGTTACTTTTTTACAAGTCATTTCGGGTTTTTAACGCATGCCGAATTTCAGAGACGCCATTAAATATCACGCCTGTGCGCGGGCCATGTTTGAATAAGCTGGAACGTGTAAACTAGAGGAGGACGAGCTTAATTCTGACTTTATTAAACGCGGTTTGGTGTGACGTAAGGTGACCAGAGAGAAGGGCACAAACAGTAACGGTGTTAAAGTCAGTTAATCCTAACTAACAGAGAGGAGAGGCGTGGGTGACGGACGCCTACCGCAGCGGCTGTCCCTCTGCTGGTGCTGGACGCCGCGGTCCGTGCTCGCCATGCCGCCGCCGGGTGGTCGCTACAGGTGGGTTCCAGGTAGCCGCCGCCCGGAGCGGTCCATGATGATGCTGAGGCTACTGCAGCAGCTTCTCCTCCGCGGCTCCTTAACGCAGCTCAACAAACGGAACCAGAGTGGGTCACATAAAGTCGCTGTAAGAGACGGAGGCGGCTGATGAACACCAACACATCTCTCTTCCTCCTCAGCGGCAAAGTGCACTTGCTGCTGACGCCACCTCAGGCGCTTCCTCGAGTGGAACCGACTTCAGTTAAAACCCGCCAGACATCTTTATTTACCTCTCCAGCACCAAGAGAGCCGCGGAAACTTCCATTTGCTTAGCGAGTTACGAGTAAAAAGCTCGTTGAAACCCTAAAGTAAACATTTCATACCTGTTTCGTTGATTGCGCCGCCATTTTAAAACAAACTTATACGTGGAGTATGATGCAATCGAGTCCAGATCGACAGCCCTCGATGGATTTACCTGTCTGGACCTGAAGGCATCAATAATCGACCTGGCCACGCGCTGGATTGCTAAGAAAACGGCAGGTGTGAAACTGCAAGACTTTTTCAACAACTATAAAATATGCAATGCTTCTAAATATATTTTATTTACTTTAACAGCATTCAGCAGACATTTTAACAACAAAAAATCACAAAAAGTTGATCAAATAGGTGTCCAGATTGGGGCTCGCAGGCCATTTACGGTCCTCAGTGATTTTGACAGCTGCCCCTTTGTATGTGACGTCATGCCACTCATGGGACCGCCCCATTTGACCTGATGGTTGACAGAAAGACTGTTTACACACGTTAACTCCTGAGAACCTGGTCAAACAAGCTCGTTTGTAGCCTTTATTACTTTTATTTGGTTGATTTCACGGTAAAATAGTAACCGTTTATTTATTTAGTGTGATAAGTGTTGGCGTTTAGAGAAATCTTGTCTCTCCCAGGTCTGAGTGTAGCATCTGAACCTGGTGACCACCAGCAGCAGAAACTGGCAAGGTTTTGGACTATTTTTTTTTTTTTTTTATTTATCAAATCCAGCAGGGTAAATACATTCTGGCAAAGTCAGCAACTTGTTTACATTGGTAAACAGCAGCAGGGAGAATGTAAGCTAACATTTGTTAAAACATAATTTTAGTAATTACTGCTCCCCACGAGTGAACGGGGCTTTAACCAGTAGATAGCAGACTCACTCACCAGTTTTCCTCCCTGTTCAACACTCCTGAAATTCACTGTTGCCCAGGTGCGCTATTTGTTTCGATAACTGAACTGGGCTTGAACTACCTGAAGCCATGCTAAACATCGCACAAAACAACAAAAAAAAACAATCTCAAAAGCTACTTTTCCCATTGCTTACACCTGTTTCACTCACTGCTTTTGGCCAATATTCAGACAAATTCAGACCCATCTCTAAACTTCCGTTCATCTCCAAGATCTTGGAAAAGGTTGTGGCTAAACAACTCACAGCTGCTCTTGATGAACAGAACATCTATGATAGCTTCCAGTCAGGTTTTCGTAGAGCTCATTCACCTGAAACAGCTCTTCTTAGGGTCTCTAATGACCTTCTGACCCACAGTGATGCAGGGGACGGTTCTGTTCTGGTCCTGCTGGACCTGACTGCAGCCTTTGACACTGTTGACCATCACCTGCTACTGGAGAGGCTGAGAGACTGGGTAGGCCTATCAGGATCTGCTCTGGAGTGGTTCTCCTCTTATCTCTCTGAGTGCTCCTTTTCTGTGGCCGTCTCCAAGTTTAAGTCCTCCACCACCTCCCTTACCCATGGTGTCCCACAAGGTTCTGTGCTGGGGCCTCTACTCTTCCTCCTCTATCTGCTTCCTCTTCAGCACATCCTGAGCTCCTTCAAAGGAATCTCCTACCATCTTTATGCAGATGACATCCAACTGTACATCTCCTTTAAGCCCCATGAGATGTCTAAGCTGCAGCTGTTACACACCTGCTTAGACTCTATCAGAACCTGGATGGTGGGAGCTTTCTTCAGCTGAATGAAGATAAGACTGAGATCCTCATCTGTGCTCCAGACAAGCTGGTTCCCAAAGTCAGAGACTCTCTTGGTCAGCTTGCTTCCCACACCAAACCTTCTGTCAGGAATCTTGGCGTGACCTTTGACCCAGCTCTCACCCTGGATTCTCATGTCAGTTCTCTTGTTGGCTCTTCCTTCTTCCATCTCAGGAACGTTGCTAAGCTGAGTCCCATTCTGTCCCGCTCTGAACTTGAGACAGTTCTCCACACCTTCATCTCCTCACGCTTAGACTACTGTAACTCTCTTTTCACGTGTCTGAGCAGAACCTCCCTGAACCGTCTACAGGTGGTTCAGAACGCCTGTGCTCGGCTTCTGACCAAGTCCTCCAAACACACCCACATCACCCCGCTTCTCCTCCAGCTTCACTGGCTGCCAGTCAACTTCAGGGTTCATTTCAAGATCCTGGTTCTGGTCTATAGGGCCTTACATGGACAAGCATCATCTTACATTGGTGATCTTCTTAGTCCCTACACCCCCAGCAGGTCCCTGAGGTCCAGTGATCAAAGCCTACTGGTTGTGCAGCACCAGGCTAAAGGTCAAAGGTGACAGATATCTGCTGCTGTGGCCCCCAGACTCTGGACCTCTCTCCCCCTGAGCCTGAGATCAGTGGACTCAGTGGTCTCCTTTAAAAAGCAGCTGAAGACTCACTTGTTCAAGCTGGCTTTTGTATGACCTTCTTCACCTCTCTCTCTTTATTCTGCTCTCCCCACCTATTCCACCTTCCTCAGGATCCACTGGTTTCCCTCTTTCCTGTTCACTCTCTCTCTTTCTTAACATTTTTGATCACAATCGTCTATTTTTGCAAATTTTAAATATATTTTTAAACATTTTCTAAATTCTTTTTTATATTTTTAAATTTTTTGTGAAGCGCCTCATGATTTTTATCTTGAGGCGCTATAAAATGATATTTTCTTCAATATGGCGGACCCACGTGATTGGGTGTCATAGATGGAATTTTGTTCTTGCTATATATTTTCTTTTAATGTACAAAAATGAAACCTAGTTAAGGTCAAACAAATTTTAAAATGGAAACAGTGCTAAGTAGATTTTATTTTATAGGTCATGTATTTTGGGAAAAGTGCTTTAAATTTTAATCATTTAATTAGTGAAAATAATCGTCAGATCAGATTTGTTTGTTATTCTAAAGAGCCGGACTGTTGAGCTCCTACAAAGAATAAAACTCCGGTTTCTGGAGGTTCATTTTGACTGTTTAGTCAACACTGAACACATTGTTTTCTACATATTTATTAACAAACATCGATTATTTTTAACCTCCTGAGAACTGGACTAACCCTGTTTCATTTGCTATTTTTAAATTGAACATAAAAATGTTTGAAATATAAAATTTTGTTAGACCAAATTAAAAATAAAACTAGGTCCCTAAAGGGTTCGTGTAATGTCAGGAATGTAAAAGCAGCATCCAGTTCAGAAATGAATCCATTAACATTTACAAACTGGGAAGTAAAAGTAAACTGAAATACACAGAAGTCCTTATTTAAACCCACTTCTCCCAGCATCCCAACTCCTCTCTAGTGCCACCATGAGTTCTTTAAGATCAACAAACTCTGAACAAACGTGTTGAGGTTTGGTTTATTCCTTTATTAGATGTTAAGAAAATCCACAACGAAACAAAATAAATTACTCAGGGTGTGCATGAAATCAGAACAACTACTGGGGACAGGTGGGATCCAGGAGCATGGGGGGTGGCGGGAGGGAATGAGAAGACCAGGAAAACTCATGTCGTCAGCGATTATGTTCTTCAAAACACGTCAGCATCTGTCTGAAAACCTTCACGGGAACATATTTGCTCATTAAACATGTTTGGTTTTCCTTTTATTTTGAAACAAGCAATCAAAATGGAAGAATCGAATGGAGAAAAATGCAATCACGCACACACACGCACACACACACACACGCACGCACACACACACACACACAGATTTAACCTCAACTTTGTTTAAAACTAAAATGCGTCTAACTGAAAACATGGGAGTGTGGAGTTTGCATGCTTTGTTTCTCAGAGACAGCCCGTGGTTCGTCCCCGCTGGCCTCCCGTCTGCGTTTACTCTTGAATGTGCCAAAGTGTTGCATAGATCTCAGGGCTGTAGCATCCCCATCACACTGCTTATGCATCTACGATGGCTTCTTTAGTTTCCATGACAACTATAGCTCTACGTTAATGACAGCCACCTCAGAGGTTAGCCTCAAAAGAATTAAACAAGAACAACAAACATTAATGCATCAATACAACGTCACAGGTCTGAGTGTAGCATGTCTTAAAAAATTCCTGAGTATCCGACTGTCGAAACAAAAGGGGGACGAGGACCTGAAGCTGTTTCATTCCACGATCTGGGGATTTATTTTTTTTCATTATGTTTTTTTAAAAGATGCATTAGCCTAAATAAGTCTTAGGCTGCAACAATCTCCGCACATTTTAAAGCAGAAGCCATTTCCCAAAGCCATGCCCAAAGTAGATCCCTACACCTGCGACAGCAAAACTCATCCGTCACCTGTGAGTGGTGCTGAACGGCCCTCTGTCCTCTCAACGCAGCCCAAAACTGATGTTTTCAATTAAAAAGATGACCCAATGACATTTTTACATTCTAATGCAGGTGTCTGAGGGTTTTTGCTGCTCGCGTATTAAAGGATTTACGGCAGCATGCGCGTTCGCCGCCTGGTGAACATCCGGTTGGGAGTCGCGTCCGTCTGAGATAAAGTTCAAGACTCAAACCAAACCAGAGTCTTCACAGGCTCCAAGTCACACACACACATGCACACGCACGCGCCAAAGTGTGAGACATTAAACCAATAATTCAACAACATAAACAAACAAACAAACATGCCTCATGTGGAAAAGCAACCTAAGTAGTTACGGGTAGTTTGGGTCGGATGTCTGCCCAGTAACAGTTGGTGATCTCATCTCTCTGAACAAGAAGGTCTTTTAAATGTCTGATTTAAATATCTGAAGGTCCAACTAATCATGAGATTACCTTAAAATAAACAAAGCAAGTCACTTTAAACCAAAACTTTTTTTCCTGTTTTTTCTTTTTTCAAAAATGAATTTCAGGAGCCAGAAACAGAACGACGTGTTACCGAGCTGCAACTCCACACGATTATTTAGAAAGGTGTTGAGCTGAAAGACGTGTCTGTAGCAATCTGAGCACAAGTGTAGACCTGAAGAACCTTCAGTCGTGTTTCTGAACCAAATCTCCTGCAGATTTACGTTTTTACACACCGGTAGGCTTCTGTTAAATCTATGTCCCCACAAAACATTGATTTCTGGTATTTGATGCTGAAAAGTTTCATTTTAGTCTCACAAACCACAAGATTTCTACTACTAACCTCTGAAAGACTCACCATTCAATAAACCTTTCCACACACAGGGAAGTTACGGATATTTAGAAGGAAGCTGCACACGTTCTCTGCTTCCCTTTCAGAATAAAATCCAAACAAAGGCTTCTGGTCAACACTCAACTCAAAAACCTCAGCGCCCTCGTCTTTCTGAGCTTAAGGTGGCGAATAGAGAAGGTGATATCCGTCGTTTCACACAACATCGGATCCAACTAGCAAAAGAGTGGGACTGGCTGGACGAACACACATGCACAACCATTCAGACGCCAGCGACCACCAGAACCAGGGGCTCAAACTCTAAACGGTGGAACGAAAACGGACGAGGACAGAAGGAAACGTCGTCTCTTCAAGCTAACTGAGAGCTCTGGAAGGTGTGCAGAAGAATCATGGCATCACTCAAAAGACAGAACAGGTATTTTCTTTTTGGAGTATTTCTACTTTCACTCTTTTTGTTGATCCGACTGATTACACGAGGTTGTTTTTAAGTTAGTAAATGAAAAACCAACAGGGTTATGCGTTGGGGTTTCAGAAAACGAGCCCACGCTAGGTTAGCCGGCTCTGAGATGAACCCTGAATCTTTGCTGGTAGAGGTCCAGTCCCAAAAGCAGAGGAGGCTTTCCTCCAGCGACATGCATCCGCTGCACAGCCGGAGACTTCAGATGTTGCTGCTCCCTGAGGGTGAGGAGAACAGCAGCCAGGTTAGAGTCCACGTGGTTCTGACTCTGATGGTAGATGCATCTGATAGTTAGGAGTGCTGTGATGCAGATACGATTTTTTTCTTTTAGACTAAAGACGAGATAACATTTTTAAAATACGCTTTTTTTTATACTATTTTTTGCAGTGCAGACACTCTGGAGTGGGTACTCCTAAACCACCTCTGTCTAGTTTACATCCTACAGGACTGATAAGCTAAAGGCTAGTCCAAGAGCAGCAAAGCGTGTTACTGCCATCTTTAGAGTGGACTAGCAGTTCATAACCTCGATGAATCAGCGGTTATTTACATGGATTCTGTGGTTGTTCACGTGCATGAACATCATCAGCTGTAGCTACATGTAGCTCTTCTGGTGAAACCAGAGGTCCACGCTGCCAAGTTGGCCTAGATGTTGTCAGAATAGCCAGTAGCTCATCTATCCTGTGGGACTGTTGTCTACTGAAGCAGCACTATAGAAATGAGCCTAAAGCTCTTTCAGAGTAACACCTGTGAGCATCCTAACAATCATTCTCCAGTGGAGTGGATCTGAGTTTAGTGAGCTGTACGTCTCCTCCACCATTCCAGTAAGGCTCTGGAGGCGAAAGAGCAGCTCTGGCTTTAGACACGTACCTGCACACTGAGATCCAGGGAACAGGGGGGAACACACCGTGTTCTGCCACCAGCACTCGTCCTGCTGGTTGCCCCTCCCACCCTGTCCACTTAGGTTCAACAGAGGAAACTAGACCAGACAAACAGGAAATGGTTAGAGGAAACCAGTCATCTGACACACCACGAGCAGGAGCCTTGCTGTTGGGCTCAAAGTGAGCAGAAGTGGATCTGAAGCCGGTCGGGCTCTTACCTCTGGCACATCGCCCACGTAATCATAAGCGATCCCATACTTGGGGATCTGACCAGCTGGTGAACATAAACAGGACTGCTTTTCTCCCGACGTCTCTTCTTTCTGAATCTTGCCGACGTCCGCCTGTTCACCAGCGCTCGATGATGCGGTCGC
Source organism: Nothobranchius furzeri (assembly GCF_043380555.1). Classification (NCBI taxonomy): domain Eukaryota; kingdom Metazoa; phylum Chordata; class Actinopteri; order Cyprinodontiformes; family Nothobranchiidae; genus Nothobranchius; species Nothobranchius furzeri. Next base: position 63,547,631 of record NC_091754.1, read on the forward strand.
CGACTCGCAGTTTAAGCAACTTTCCTGCTCAGCAATTGGCAGAAGGGTACTAGGACCCTCCTGTGAATCCAGAGAGGTCTGGGCACTCTTCTCCATGCCAGACTTCTTCAATCTGGGTAAAAACTTCCCAGATTCCAGTTCCGACTTCCCGTAGTAAGGGCCCTCGCATTCTGCATCCTCCTCCAGAGGTTTGAGGTCTGCCTGAGGATCGTCAAACACATCCACCGGTGCCACCATGGAAAAACTCATCTCCTCTTTGTCAGTCTCCGTCTCCGAATCACTCGCTCCTCTAGGAGACAACTCTGAGGCTGATATTGGTCGGAAATGAGTCCTCGGGGAAATGCGGATGGCTCTATACTGTGTTCGGTTGAAGCCGTATATCCGTGAGTGGATGGCTTCACTCTCAGAGTCCGAACAGAGGATAGATTGGGGCTTGAATCCTGGACTGAAGGAAGCCATGGCCTCAGGCTCAAACGAACACTCCACATGGAGGACTTGAGAGAAGGGATTGTTCAGATTCAAGGATGCAAACGGATACTTCAAACCCTGCTCCTCACTACGCCAGCCTCTGTAAGATCCAAGTAAATCTTCATGGAAGATCAAAGAGAATCCCTTATTCAATGCGTCCCCGCCTCCTTTACTGGCCTGATCGCTCTGCCCAAAGGAAACCAGAGGCCTCCACAGGGGCCGGTGCCCGGGGGCGAAGCGGCTGCCAGTGTTCATCAACACATCTTTGCCGGTGATGGTGAGCATGTCTGAGCTGGACACAGAGGCGGCGGCTGCGGCACACTGCAACAAGCTATCTTGAGCCTCACCTGGTGGCACAACAGCCCAATTCTTATCGCCGCTCAGCGTTTTCAGCTCTCCGTACACCCCTCCAAGGATGAATGATGTACTCTCCTTGTCGGAGCTCAAGTCCCAGGGCTTGGACGGAGTCATGTAATCCCCAGCAGCATCAACCTTGGAGGGTTTGTTTTTGGCTAAGCCCTGGTCGTCTTTCTTGCCTTCCCAGAGGTGATACTCGGACCGCTGAACGGCTTTTTTCAGGGGTCCCTGAACCGGAACTTCTTTCGTCTGGACCTCTAGACAGTTGCAACAATAAGCGCCCGGCTCATCTGAGAAGAGCCCCTTGCCCTGCTTTTCTACCCCGTGCCGAGACACGGCAGACTTCTCATCTCCGATAGCAGTCCAAATGTCTTTTATTATCCCTGAGCTATAATCGTCACTCTGTTGGTTTGTGTTTTCCGAAAACATGCCAGTGTTGTACTGCTTACTCTCATCCTCTTCCAGTGCGATGCCGCACACCGACTCTAATTTGGACTTTTTGGTGAAGGTCTGGCTGGATGCTAAGCTATCGCTGCCCTTCTCACATGCTTTGCCAGAGTCCTCCTGTAAAAACTCCAAGATTTCACTTTCTAGATAAGTACCGGAGAGAGGCAGGATGGCCAAATTTGCCTCTTGGTTGCCAATTTGAGCAGCTTCCTCTGCTGGGGCGTTGCCCAGCTCGTTATCCGACCGGGTCTCCTCCGAATGGGACCACGGGCTGCAAGTTCGTGTTGATAGATTTGAACAGTGTTCTGTTTCATCAAAGGCACTATTTTTGGTCCATATTAGCAAGCGGGACTGTTTGTTCGAATGCGGGTCGAGACAGCTGCTGGAGTCGGTGGTGTTTTCGTGACCGACGGTGATCGAGTCGTGGGGAAAGGGAAAAGTGGGACTGTCATACTGCAGCTCAAACACAGAGAAGCAGGAAGAGTTCAAACCAGACGGGTCGCTGGTAGCTTCAGAGACAGGAGTCTCCTCCAGATGTTTGGGTAGCTTGCTAAGGGTCAGTGAAACACTGTCCAGAAGAGGGGAGAGCCGAACGGGAGACTCCGCCACGAAGCTTTCTCCGTCTACTTCCTCAGAGGTGGATGGTGAATAACATCCCCACATCTGAACCATGTTTTCCAGATCCTCCGTTAAAAACCCAACAGATCCTGAAGCTTCCTGTGAGCCTGCCAGTATTGCACTTTCCCCTTGCTGCTCAAGGCCGTCTAACACTAAACAACATTCTGCCTCAGCATCTCTTTGCTCTTTGCTTTTCTGTCGAATCATGCTTAGGATCCGACTCTCTTGTATCGCGTCTGAGGCACTAGTATCCAATATGGATTGATAAATGTCGACTTCATAGAAGTGAGTGAATTCGGACAGATGCTTGTCATCTAAATCTTTGCTATCCTCTGGCTGAGGGCAGCCCAAAGTTCTGGTGAGGTCAGCGGTTTCATGGTCGTCTGCTTTGCCAGGCCCTTCCACAAAGTGCCCATCTACAAAAGAGCCTGCTGCCAAGTAGGCTCTGTGGCAGCCTTCGGTGGCCAAGCTGATTCCCTGGATTTTCTCTGGCAAAGTCTCGATGTCACCCGACAAGCCCAACTCGTCTGGAGAGCCTACCTTACTTCGATATTTTGTTTCCAGCTTGCTTTGTCGGCAGTTGAATGGTACGAAGTACTCGGTGATGGGCTCCGTGTACCAAAGAGGCTCCTCCATGTACTCTTTCTTGTTTCTGACCTCCACCCCGGACTCTTTAGCTTCCGCCCAGCCTGGATCTTTACGAATCTCCTTCAGCGGTCTCTTCACCTTTTTGTAAAGCTGTGGTTGTTTGGCTGCACCGCCCATTGTGCTGCTGTTACGTGTTCTCTTGTTGTTTGTGGCCTCCCTGGATTTGTGCCTTATTCTAACTGCTTTGCTTCTGGAGGACTTCGAGTCGCCCTGGTTCCCACTCGAGCTGGAACCTGCCTCGCTAGAGCCAGAAGACGACGACCTGGGTCTGTACTTGCCCTCAGATCTGTGTCGAGTCTGTCTCTTAGAGTGACCAGTAGGTTTCCCTTCTGCCGCTGCACCGCCGTGGTATCGGTTTTCCTTCTCCTTCTTGCTCCTCCGCTGCAGGCCTCTGTCGCTGGTCACGGTAGTGATGGCGCCGCACGCCTCGAGGTTTCGCTCTTTCGTAGCTTCACCGTCGCTGTTGCAGTCTTTGGGGGAAGAGGTGTCTGTGCTGGTTTGAGGGGCTGCAGAAGACGAGGAGCTTGAATAAGCGCAGGCTCTAGCCTTATTCCACACCGTCATGATCTCTTGGAGACAAACAGGCTTCTCAGACAGAGGAGGAAAGGCTTCATAATACCTGCAGTCACAGGAGGAAAATATGACAAACTCCATCAAAACCCCGTAATACAAAAACATGAAATTGGTGTTCTGCAGTCACACATATTTATAAGTACACGGCTCTTACATTTCCACCTGGTCCTTCGTAGAGGGCAACTCGGCTCTCTCTGGAGACTGAGAACCATCAGATCTCTTCTGAATGCGCTTTTCTTCTGGCAAATAAATAAAAAGTACAATTTGTCATTAGAATTGGTACTTCTCAGTTCTACTAACAGTCTTACACGTTTAACATTTATTTTGATCAAAGGTATCTAAAGTCGTGGAAATTAGACGTGACCGTCTGTCGCTGCCGCGAATGTTCTCGCAACAACGTGGGTGAGTGACGGAGAGAGAGAGAGGCTGATTCTCCAGCAGCAAGTGGACTTGAAAGTGCGGCTTCACATTTAAAACACCGTTTGTGAAAACACGTTGGACATGACCGGCGTGTTTTAATACCGTCTGATGAAAAACGTGCGTTTTTCTCGCGGTGTTTGCACGGCCCCCCCTCCCTCTCCTGTTGCTAAACAAACCTGCACCTTTGCTCACAGGTGTCAAGTCCACACATGTAGACGCCTTATGGACCGGCACTGCCTATTGGAGCTACCGTAGCGGCCGGCCGCCTTTTTAGATGGGTCTCCATTCTCCCCCAGTGCATTCATTTCTACAGAGGAAGGTGCTTACCCAACTAAAAACACATTTTATCAAGCTTTTTCACAAAATCAGACATGGCATTATAAGTTGAATATAAATATAACTAAATAAAATAAAAAAAATAATTTTAAATATAAAATCCTATCAGGTAGGCCAGAAATGTCACTAGTAATATCAATAGTACACAGGTTGTTGGAACCCTAGGCTGCACAAAACATGGGCGTAGTTGCTCACTCTGCATTGACTTTGGAGAGTCAGGAGACCCATCCAATATGGCGCTGTTACGCTCTCCAGCACCCAATATGGAGCCTAATTCACACCCATCTACTTCCAGACCACAAGTCCCCGGAAAAACATAAATGAATGCAAGTCAACGGGGCTAAAAACGCCATTTTTGATTTGATTATGATGTCCGTGAATTTTAAAGACACATTTTGGTAACAAGAACGCGCTTATTTTCTAACGGGGAAACGACATTTTAGGTTTCGTGTGAAAATAAGTCCAGGACTACAAATGTGCTTCACGAAAGTGACGTCATCGAACCAGACACGGAGAAAACGGAGAGAAAAGGGCTGGAAGTTCAGTAAACGTCCCACGGGAGGACAGAACCACCATAGATCTGGTCATGTGGTCAGTAGCAGCTACGCTAGGGGGGGAGGAGCTTATCTGGTGATGTCACATATGAGACGTGCTGATGTTGTCATGCTAATTACGAACTCTTACAAGATGATAAATCTCAAAGAATGTGACTGGCGTGGTTGAAACACCCATCATTACTTTTCAGTTAAACTGCAGTACAGCATGTGTGTGATCCAGGGCGTGAGGCACAGCAGATGAGAAAATGGCCTTTTTAGCCCCGTTGACTTGCGTTCGATTTTTTGTTCTTCTGGGGACCCGTGAGCCGACCGGAAAGGGAGGAGACTTAGGCTCCCTATGGGGCGTCTACGTATCCATGTCTATGGTTACATCAGTATTCCGGGGTTAGGGTTCAGCTGTTAGTCATGTGCACTGGGGATGGAACGATTCACCGATCTGAACCGCTGGTTCGTTCATAACGTTTGCGAGGCGACGACGCCGGCAGCTTCAGGTTGCATCGGTTATACCTGACGGCAATATCGCCATGCATCTTTGCATGCTATGTCTTTGATTTTTGAGGCGCATTGAACACATCCGTCTCTTAGCAGAAGCTAATACAGACGAACTTGCTTCCTGTACTTGCCAAAATAAAACAAACTTCTCTGTGACACGGTGTCTGTTTGTGCAGCAGCATATTTTCCCGATCATCCTCACGGATCCGTGCACCTGAAGCTTGTGTGAGATCATTTCAGACAACCCTGTGTTATTCGTACAGGACTACAAAACTCCAGACAGAATGACATTTGCTCTCAACAGCGGTTCAGAGAAGTCCAATAAACAGCTGAGATAAACTCATCTCCCTGCACCTTTAGCATTCACTTCACTGCTAAAGGAACTGCAACAGCTCTCTCGATGACCCCTCATGGATCCTAATTACTATACGATGAACTACATATATACTTGTATTGCTACAATACTCCGTTTAAATAAGGGGGTGAGATGAGGTTTAGACAGTCCCTCTGCTCATAAAAATCAGAATCAGGACATTATTTAACATCACTGATGAAGTGCATTTGTTTTCATGTTGACTTCATTGATTATTTAAAAACTAGAGGATCAAATGGATCCTCCCCAGTAAGGAAAACATTGTGATGTTTAAAAACCAGATGTGGACTTCATAAATTCTTCATGTGTTGAATCATGAATTAAATCGAAAATCGTTTTCAAATCATGAATGACTCGCGAGCAGGGATGACTCGTATTGGCTCAGGGTTTCAGCGTATGGAATCGCTGCTGGCGTATGGGGATACGTATCGCATCGGCTTCACAGGTGGAGATTCACAACCCTAATGTGCACCATGCCTGCTTATGATCAAGTTGGGTTGCCTTTGATGTGATTAAATGTTTATTTATTTATAAATTTATTTAAATCAAGACTAAAAGATTAAATTACAAAAAGCAAAAAAAGACGTATGCCAGACAACGTCGGTTCCCGATTTTAAGTTTTAGAGTCAGAAAGGGCAATCCCAACACATATTTCCAGTCCCTCAGCATTTTTACTCTGCTCTAATTACACACTCACACACACTCTTCAAACCTGGACCAGGTTGTTCTGCACTGAGAGCACCTTAATGGCTTTAGCACCCGAGGCAGCAGTAGCTCCGGAGGGAGTCTGTCCTCAAATCAGATGGTTCTCTTTTCAAATCTGCCTCTAGATTAAAATCACAAGTTGCTTCACAGGAACAAAAACAAACAATGAAAATGTATATATTTCTATGTCTTATGTGTGACTTATATAACTATATTGTGATTAACGCCGACTTGAAGAAAATTGTGAATCAAACCGAATAGAAAAATCGCAACTGAGTCTTTTCCTAAACTGGTTCAGCCCTGCAGCCCACGGTTGTAACCACCAGCATACTACAGAAAACAGATCAGGTGGGACGACTATTTACTTTTCTAGCCAACTGATGGGATTTTATTTTAATTTGTTTACATTCATTTTTTCGTTGATTATCATGCCATACCTTGGGTCAGATTTAGCGAAAAAGCTTGATAAATGTGTTTTTTAGTTGGGCAAGCGCCTTCCTCAGTAGAAATAAATGCACTGGAGCAGATAGAGACCCATCCAAGATGGCAGCCAACCACTACGGCAGCGCTAATCCGTGGGGCGTTTGCATGTCATCAGTCGCACACACCATCTAGGACACCGCTGCAGACTACTTCTATTGTTGTGACGTTTGTGCCCTACAAAGAGGAGTCGGCCTGAATCAACGCAACGTTAAAACGTGAGAAAACGAAGTATTTTCTCAGCTTTAGGGTAAAGAACCAACCCGTAGCACCAAGACGGTCACAATAATGAGTTTAATGGGATTATCTGTTGTTTTGTAAATCCAGAGTTTGGACAGAAAAACAAGAAGATTAAACGGAAAGGTGTGACATGTACAGAACTGTAAACAATAACTAAATAAAACAACTAGCATATCCAGGGACATGGACATATTTAGATCTTATTCTAGGTTGATGGCGGGAATCAAACCTTTCTGTTTGTTCTGGATGTCCTTAAGTTTGGAGCAAAGCTCTTCAACCAGGCTCTCAATTCCAGAGTTCTGCAGAAAGAGAACAAGAACAGGATAGAAGATGATTTTGTTTAGTAAGTATGAGTTTAAACATGATGCTGTACTCCAATAAGATGCTTGGTTTAAAAATGGATAGCTCCATCCTTGTGTTTGGACAGGATCCAGCATCAGACACTAAACAAAGTCAGAACTAAGAGTTGGTTTTTAAAGCTGAACCAGTCTGACTGACGGTGAAAGCTTTCGTAGCCTCAGGTGAGAGCGCTCCAGTGGCGACACAAAGAATTTGTGAAAGGCAGAAGGTTGACACACTTCAGCCCAGCTGACTCGTGAGAGTTCAGGCATGCTCGGCCGCGCTATTTTTAGCTGCAGCGCACAAACGCTTCCCAAAATAAAACGGAATATGGTGAAGCAGCGGCAGAGTGACACACACACACACACACACACACACACACACACACACACACACACACACACACACACACACACACACACACACACACACACACACACCATAGGTGATCTTGATTCACTACCAAACTAACTGAGCCATGTGGAGATCCGCTGTTAAGCCTGGTTCATGCTTCTCCGTCAGCTCCAACAGGGACAGACACGCACGGACTGACAGAAGCGTTTTGCTCTCATACTTCTCCGTCTCCTGGAGAGTGTTGCAAAGCAATTCCCCGGCGCTCGCCACCTCTAAACCCACGTTTCCTGTCATTTCTGTCCACAAATACAACACATAAATAAATATGCTTTTTCGCGAGGTATTCTTCAAGCTTGTCCGTGTCTGCCGCTTGTTATCCTCGACTCTCTTTATGTTTTTGAGGGCGCAATGGCGGCGGTGTAGACGACAGTGGCGTCCTGACCAATCACAAGCCTGCGTTGTCCGTCTCGACTGACGGATGTTTGGACAAGAGAGCTCGAGTCCGTCTGTCCTTGCGCAGCTCACCGGCAGGCCCGCAAGGACGTTGCGTGTCTCCGCGCTGACGCAGACGGAGAAGCATGAATCAGGCTTTAGTCGTAAACACACCCACAAACACCGGATCAGGAGGACGACCACGTTACAACACAGGACCCCCCCCCCCTTCAGCCACCTTGTGCTGGTGGGTTTCTGCCTTTCACAGCCTTGACTTCTGGCCTCAGGGGAGAAGTTAACTACTCCTGTTGCTTTTGACATGAATGCAGGCGTCCTCGTCTCGTCTTTAATGAACATTGAAACTTAAAATCTCACACAAACATTAAGTGATGACCCCGTTACAACTTCCTGGTCATCAACGTAGCTACGGTCTAAGTGATGGTGCAGCTTTAGCTTCTCACACCAAACCTGCATTACTTGCTGCCAAAATACAAATACTTGTGAAAATTTCATTTGACAGTAAACGAGAAATTCTTCTATCAACAGAACATTTTCTGTTCTTTACTACAGGGTGTCTGCAGGTTTAAGGGAGCCAAATTTAAGACTTTTTAAGACCTCTACTAAGAACAATTTGACCAAATTTAAGCTATGTTTTCTAATTAAATTTAAGCTATAATTTCCAGCTATTGCCTGATTAGCCATCCAGTTACCATTGAACTTGCACTTCCCCATGGCGCAAGCTCCCACTAGCTTAACCAGCTAATGTGCTCATCTAAAAATAGCCCCCTTTCACAACCAGCTGAATGTGTACGGTTCCGCTTACGCCAGCGTCGTACACAAAAAATGCTGAACACTAACTAGAAATTCACGAACATTTTATAGAAATAAAAGAATCTTGTTTATTGGCTCTTTGGTCATTTAAGACCTTTGGAAACTGGATTTAAGGATTATTTGTCATTTTTAAGGATTTAAATTTGGAAAAGCAAATTTAAGACTTGTTAAGGACCCGCGGATACCCCGTTACTAAAGGTCGCTCTTTAGCGTGTAAAAGATCACTTCACTCACAAACAACCCTGACAGAATACTTGCTAGCTAACAGCGCTCCTCAGACATTTTGACAGCACAGGATTTCAACAGTCAGGTGAAGCGGTGCTTACTTCATCGGATGCAGAGCGGAGGCATTGCACTGCGGCTTGCTTCTTCATTTCCTCTAGACTCAGGTCGGTCCCGCCTTTCTTCTTGCTCTTGCCCCATTTCTTCCCAGTTCCCTTCTCCCATCCCAGGAAGATGTCGTTTTCCTGTCAGATTAAGAGTTTCAAAGATCAAAAGCTGTAAAAACCAAACACACTGCAGGGCCGACTTTACACACACAGCTGACAGGTGTGGGTACCCACCTGGTCCTGCAGGTCATAGTCATAACTGTCATGCAGCAGAAGGCTGAGAACGTAGCGGGTGTAAATCATGGCATCAATCCCGCACTTCTCCAGCTCCTGGCCAAGCCAGCTCTGAACTGGACCCAGCGACTGAAGCAGGGACATCTCTGAGGCAGGAAGGGGCCCCGCGAGGGGGTAGGGGCAGGACAGGTTCTCAGGAGGAGCAGGACCGTCTGAATCGGTGCTCACTGGACGCATGGGACCTCAGGTGTTGGCCATTCTCAGGCAGAGAAGCATGGTGACAGTAGTTCCTGTAGGGCGGTGGGTGGAGAGGAGCGGCGAGGCAGAACCTATCTGGATGAGGGGGCTGTCACTCCAGCAGGACGGACTGAAGGGGTTCTACATGGGGAGGATTTTTTTTTCTTTTTATTGCTTAAAGCAAAAAAAGGTGATTTTACTCATAAGGCATGGCTTATGCTGCTGAAAGATCTCAGCTGCCGAGCAGAACTCCAGACGTGTTCCCGTCGTGTTTAGTCAGCGGGGTCCATCTTGGGACTGTCTGACTTCACCGGCACAACCTGGAACACAAAACAAGCGCGCCTCAGTTCAAGTGCGTCACTGTGATGCTAATAAAACCAGACATATCAAATACTTCATGAAATAAATATTTATAAATAATCTGTGTGATTCGAGAACCCTGAGAAGTTCCAGAACGTGGAACACATTAGAAGTTAAGATCTGAACAGTTTAAAGGTGCAGTATGTAAGAATATAGAGAGGATTTTACAGTGAGATAATCCCAGAAGTTTCTGTCGTTTCAGCAGGAGCATGTTTCATATCCAGCTAGCTGTGGTCAGTTCCTCTTTTCAGAACAAAGGAAGGAGGGACGTAACGACTGTTAACCATCAGTGAGTGTGGGGGTGCCGTGTCTGCTGCGAGCTCATGCTTCAGCACCCAAAGTGTTGGTTAAAGTGGTTGCAGTAACCCCAGGATGTCATTTTTACTTCATTTCCGCATGATGCACCTTTAATATGTGAATGGACATCTGCTTTCTGCTCAGTAACGTTGCATTCTGACTCCAGTTCTGCTTTCATTTAGGAAATCTTTTTGTTTAAACTTTAACAGAAATGAATTCCTAATCATTTAAAGGTGGAGTATAAAACATGAACACCACAGCAGCATCTAGCTTAAGGAGGCTGCAGTTGCAACAGCAGAACAACGTTTCCAGCCGTCAGGACAGCGGCTTCACTGCTGGTATGTGAAATGTTTCATTTGGGTCCATCTGTGGAAGGCTTCACCTAGACTCACTCTGGTTTTAGATCTTTTATGGTCGCTCCTCTTCTGAGAACGATAACATCCTCTGGGCTCAGGTCTGCTGTTTTCCACAGAGCTGTGCCGAGCGACCTGTTTGGCAACACAATGGTGCCCTCTACTGGCTGGTAGATGCAAACATACACCCAGGGCTGTGCCCGTCAGAATAAATATTTGATTTAATTTTAATTAAAATAGGTCTTTTAAAGGAAACACTGTACCTTCATTCTGCACACCTCTAAACGCCCCGTGGAGGTTAGTTTCAAAACATTAAGCAGTACCATTTTCAGCCTTTATTAACAGAGGACCTATTCCTGAACTATTAGTCACCATTTGTTTTATGTTTATACAGTCTGACCTTTCCAATTTTTAAAAAATGCACTTAAGCTCAGGTCGATTAATGAAAAACGCTTGATAGAGAAATCTGTTCAGGGTTTTTAAGCCTTTGTCCAAATCCAACTGAAACTTTTAACGCCCCTGCTCAGTGGCCTAGTGGTGGAGCGTCTGCTCTGGGACATCGGGGTTCAAATCCTGGTCGGGTCTTACCAAAGACTTTAAAAATGGGACGCAATGCCTCTCTGCTTGACACTCAGCTTCAAGTGTTTGTATTGGGGGGGTTAAACCACCAGTTATTTCCTGAGCACAGCCGCAGCTCACCGCCCCCCATGTGGACGGGTCAAATGCGTAGCTGTAATATCACCAGTGAGTGGTGATGATGATTATGGGATGTAATTAAAGGAGAATTTTCCAGGCCGATTCATAAAAATGAGAAAATTATTTTTAAAAGATTGTTTCCTTTCATCGTCTCAGTGCCATAGTGATGATGAGTTTCAGTGTGAAACAGTCCAGCACTTAAAGAACCGTGAAAACACCTGATTCACCTGCTTCTGGCTCTGGGGTCAGATTAAACCAGTCTACTGTCATTCTTAGATCCAAATGCGACTTCAGCTGTAAAACATAATCGATTATAAATGATAGGACAGGTGTCTCTTTGGCAGCTGCAGACCCCTGAACTACCACGGATGTCTATGACGTAACAAACTACAACACCTACGTCATTTAAAAATCAGCTGTGAGGGGGCAGATGAAGCCATGCGTGTCTCCCGGATACCAGAATCCGGTCACCGGCGTGCAGAGCAAATGTAGGCTGCGGGGACGTGATTGGCTGACCGGAGCGTCATTCTGTGGCGTCATTTCAGAGTGAAAGGACAGGATAAACAGCTTTACCGGTGCGCTGCCCGACACTGCTTCATCACGTTTACCTGCGGGTCAGAACCAGGGGCAGACTGGCCATCTGTGGATTCTGGAGAATCACAGAACGGTCGGTGGAATGGCCCACCACTCTCCACGCATGCTTTCAACACCTGTCCCCCCCCCCAAAGTTCCTTCACGCTCCTGCACTCTAGGTGGCAGCACTGCACCTCTAAGTTGGATGCCAGCTACATTGGCTGTGGCCGCCAGGCAAGGAGAAGAAGAAGCTGAAGCGGAGAGGAGGCAAAGGCAGTAGAAAAAAACGATGCAAAACCCGGTGTCGATACAGGATCGGCTCTGGGTCCTTCGACTGCCGATGACGTCAAAGTACGGCAAACCCACTTGGACAAAATACACTACACATCTATACTGTTGGAAAGAATTGAGCAGTTTCAATATTAAAATAATGTTTCTTTAGACGCAAGTTTGTGTTTACAATGGTATTTGTAAAATAAAACACTATATTGTATTCCCGAGCGCAGCTTGTCTGCAGCTCACCGCTCCCCCAGGGGATGGGTCAAATGCGGAGAATAAATTTCGCACACACACCTGTGTGTGACAACTAATGGGACTTTACCTTTATAATGTTGAACTCCTCTTTGAGCACATCCCTTGAAGGATCATAGGTATTAGCAACACCTGTGAAATTGTGTTTGCAGGAAAGAAGTGTGTCCCGTTTATTGAAGTATTTTGTGTTTAGAGTTGTTGACGTCTTGTCCATGTCCATGTCTTGTCCGTAGTTCAGTTACGCTCATAGCTGCTAGCCAAAACTCTGGAGTTAAAAGTTTTCTGCATTTACTAAAATACCTGTCTGTACTTATTTGATTGATGGTAGTTTTACTTTCTATTAGACTCCAAATGTAATCATTTGGCACGTTTCTAATTCATAATTTGTAAGAATGTAATCGGTGATGTTAGCATTAGCATTCCTATGGGTTTTTCCATGTATATTAGCATTGCGCTAACCAATCGCTGCCAAATTGCAGCCTTTGCGATTAGAAAATCCCCTTTTGTCACATCGCAATTTAATTGCACATGCAGTAATCGTTCAGCCCTAATATACATGCAGCTCTATGCTAAAAGTGTATTTTCAAAGAGGTAATGATGGATTTCTTTGTAAAAGTCGTCCATCTTTCTTGCCTGGACCAACGTAATGTGATTACGTAATTCTGTAAGGTTCATGTTCAGCCAATCAACTACTTTGACGTCATCGGCAGTCGACGGACCCTGAGCCGATCTTGCACCCGAGCGGATCCTGTACAGACACCAGCCGCTAGTATAAAAATAAAAAATAAGGAAAGAAAAGGGTGGGGCTAAGGTGGGCATTAGATGCTGAAGCCTCTAAATGTCACAAATTAACCAACATATTTAGACGCACAGCCAGCAGCAGCACCTCGCAGCAGGTTCACAGCAGTGAAGAAGTCAGGCAGATAGCTACACAGCAACATGCCAGCAGTAATGAGGCGCTGGTTCCACAGGCAGATCCAGGGGAAGTAAGAATGGAATGTATGAGGAGAAACATTTGCAAGGATTGATGTTAGGAATTCATGTTTAGGTTGCTATTTTATTTCATGATAACAGCCAAATTTCAACATTTTAGCTGTAAAAGGACACATGCAGTGGGTGATAAGAAGTATGTTGTGGTTTTACGTAAAAAAGGTTGGTAGTAGTGTTCAAGTACTGCTCACAAACTTTGAAAATCTTAAATATAGAAGTTACATTTATAATGTTGCATTTTCATTTAGATGTGGTATTATTTGTGCAGTAAGAAGATTAATTACTGCACAAATTAAGCTTATCAGTAATACAGCTTTTAATACAACATAGTCAACATTAGCGCTGTTGCTATAATTTCGATGGTTTGACCACATTTTTTTGCTGCTGAATTTCCGCGCGCCGATTACTTTGGGCCGGGCCTAGTCAAAGTCCAGGACTGTTTTTTAGTCCCAGTCCGTCCCTGGTCAGAACCGAGCCCTGTCGGGTTGGCCGGGCAGACGCTAAATATGGCTGACCAGCTTTCCCAGCCAGCTGTTGTCTTGGATTAGCCACCGCGGAGATCCTCTCACCGACAACTTCATTCAATGAGCTCCTCTCCGCCTACGAGTGGCCGTTACATCTGCTTCAGCCTCGCAGTGAAAGGTGGAAAGCAGGAAAAAATAACATGACATTGGTTAATATTAATACATGTATTTAAACCAATAATGTAGCTGTTTACACATACAGCTGCGACACCGGTGAGATTGTGTAACAGTTGCAGTCTAATGGGGGTTTTAAACTTGGGGCGGAACTATTTTGGCTCATTCTGCAGGCTAGCTGGACCACCGACCTTTAGCTGACGAGCTAGCTTAGCCGATTAGCTTCCCTGAGCTGTTCCGTTTTCTGACACTGATGTTTGACCCTTTCGTCACGGTTATCTAACGGGGGCTCTTAACGTGAAGCTGCACCGAGGCTCGCGGGTTTAGCCAGGTCGTTTTCCCTGTTTCTGCTGACATTAGTCACACTCCGCGGTGTTGTGACGGACAGGTGACCGGAGGCTTCTGCGCTGCATCAGAGATCCGACGATGCACTAAAAGACGACAGAGCCCGGCGGTGTTGGGCCGAACGCGCAGCCCCAAACAAACCACATGATCGCGCCTTACGACCAAGCAGAACAGCGCAGGAATGTGTCGGGGTTTGAACCATAGCTAATATTAGCTTTCACGGAGCTCCGCTTGTTGTTGTGACCGAAGGGGGAGGAACAGCGGCAACCCGGTACCAGAGGACTGTCAGGCGTTTTTCCCCCCTGAAAATGTGCGCCATGTCGATACGGCGAGACCGTAAACAAATTCAACATTACACCAAAACGAGAGCTGGGGCTCGCAAATGCGGACCAGAAGCCCCATGCCGGCTCTTACCTGCCGTGGCCTGAAGTGGAGAGGAGCAGCGAAAAGGGAGCGGCTGTTTCTCTCCCGCTGCCGTTCCGAGCTCAAGCTCTGGAATCCGCTGCGGCAGCAGCGCGTATCATGGACGCCGACAGAAATGGCGCTGTTTTCACGTCTAGCGCTTCTTCACCAGCGTCGAGCGAAGCCGACGACATTCGGGCTCCAGCCAGTGAAGGGTCGTTCCTTGATGACAGGGAACGCAAAGCGCCACAATGTCCGCCGCCGGACGCCAGTTTCATTTGGAGTGCGCCACCCTCCGCGTTGGTATCCTAGCAACAGGACGAAGCTCCGCCGTCCTGCTGCCGCTGATCGGATCCCTCCGCAGGAGTGTTGCATCAGAAGTCCAACTAGTACTCATTTCTGCACTGCTAAATTTAACTGGACTCTAGGCAGAGTAACCGCAAAGAACCAGTCAGTATGTAAACATGCAACTCACATGATGTTTGTTTTTCACGCAACAACAGTAGAGCTTCATGTTTGAATAGTAACAAATGTAAGGAATGGAAATCATTAAGGCCCGATCCACACAGACTAGTTTACATATTCCACATATCTGTAATTGAATCCAAAAGCCAGAGTCACGCTATGACCCAGAATAGATACAGCACGTTTTCCTTTGTTTCTATTTGTTGTTATGCATGTACTTTACAGTAAATAACAATCTCTTCTAGATCCGATGCCTTTCCTAACTCTGCAAACATCTTGTGTTTGAGGCTAAAACAGGATGTGGCCGCTCCTGGACGTACTCAGGCAACTTACACTCAATATCTTCTTTATTTCAGAAATATGTTCAAACGCATGCTAAAACCACACAGCTGCCATTCGGTGCATTTAGGCGCACGTGGAAACTGTTTCCCTGCACCAGCACACCTGGTGTGAGTCAATGGATGATTATCAGGCCTCTGGAGAACTTGAAGACATGCTGAACAGCTGATTAAATTATTGAATCAGGTGTGTTGGAGCAGGGAAACATGTAAAACATACAGGGGGCTGGTCCAACACGCCTGATTTGAATCGTTGGATAATTAGCTTCTGGAGAACTTGAGGACATGCTGAACAGGTGACTATTGAAACAGGTGTGCAAGGAAACATCTGTAACATGTGTCTCTAAATGCTTTCATGTCGATGTGGCTCAAAATATCTGAGGAATTTCCATCAGGTTTGAATGATTGTAGCCATGAAGGGTTAAAGAAACTCTGAAGGTAAAATTTGGTCAGTCAGCTTCTGTTTTAACTTTTTTCTTCATCGGTTGTTTTCACACAACTAGACAAAAGCAAACGCTTTTGTTGCTCTGTGTTTTTGAGGCATTTTGATATTTTAGTTGAAACACAGCTCTGGTGAACTTTGCACGCAGTCTGTGCTCCTCAGAGTAACATCAGCAGATGTGAGCCAACAAATGACTGAATCAGGCTGTGTGATCTTAACAAGGCTTAGAGGGTCCCGTAGGACCCGTTAGCAGATAAATATTGATCTGTCTTTGATCCTTATCTGGAGCCAGAGTAAGACACCCAAAGGCTGACCTCAGAGTTCAGAGACACCAGGAAGTGGTGAAAAACATCCCAGTCGCTAATAAAAAAAAAGTCTGCCCTGCAAACGTTCAGCTCTTCCTGTAACGGATCAGATCTGATCTGAGTTTCAGCCACAATCGCAGCAACACGGCATAACTAAACTTTTGCTGAGCTATCTGCTCTGCTCCTCGCTCTGACTGCAGTCTCATGTTCCAAGAGTTAACTGAAAGTCCATTTGAAGCACATGGCTCTGGTAAAAGATGTCCCACAATCCTCTTCCAGGCAGGGGCCGGTGAAGTTATGGTGATTTCACTCTGGAGCTTTAAAGACCCAACAAACACAAAGCTCCACCTATAATAACTCCAGCATCACTTCAGACAGGGACATTAAACTGAGACGCTGTTTTGTGTTGTGGCATGTTTTGGTAGTGATAGTCCGGTGTTGGCTCACCAGTCCAGTCCTACCTCTTCAGTTTGGAGTCAATCTAATCCAAGATGGAAGCAACAACTAATGTTGGTCAAATTTAAGGGCTGCATCCTTCAAAAGCCGATTACGTCACAGAGATGCAACAAAGGTCGTCCAAATTCTGAGGCTCCTTGGTAAATGGTCTGTATTTGTATAGCGCCGTCTTAGGGTTCTACAACCCCCCAAGGCGCTTCACTACAGAATCAGTCATTCACACGCTGGTGGTGATGAGCTACGATGCAGCCACAGCTGCCTTGGGGCGCACTGACATAGGCGAGGCTGCAGAGCACATGCGCCACCGGTCCCTCCGACCACCACCAGCAGGAAAGACGGGTTAAGTGTCTTGCCCAAGGACACAACAGTAGAATTCTCTGGTCGGGGCCTACTGCTGTCCTTCAATGCATCCTTGTGATTTGAACGATGGGACTAGTGCATCCTTCTTGGCCCTCCTTATCCCAAGATTCATTGTGGGCTGAAGTTTTAAATGTGTCCTAACCTCCTAGGACCCTGTGTCCACACGCATGGACATTGGCTCCTTGCACTAAAAATGCTTATTCTCTTCTACTTAGACCTTTTTGTTATTATTTAAAGACACTTTATATGACTTTAATTTAAATTTCTTTTTGTTGTCTCTTTTTTTTAGTATATTTGAAAACATTTTTATTTATTGAATTAAAATCGTTGTAACTTTGTTTCTGTTAATTACAGTCGACTGATCTGTAATAGCTAGATATGTTTTTTCTTTTACATCAAACCAAATGCAACTTTTGGTCTCAGGAGGTTAAAATCTGGGGTATAAAAATTTAAAAGCTTCAAATGATTGTGTTGTTAGGTTTGTGTCATTTGCATAGTTTAAAAAATGTCAAAAGGCTTGACAACTCATCGTAAATGAGTTGCACGGTGATCGAGAATCCAATAGAGCTACATGGAACATTTGTTAATCCAGCTAGCTCACATTAACAGTCTAACTTTGGTTAACTCTGTTAGCTGAGTAGTTGTAATTTCTCCAGAATACACGCTTGTATAAGAAACTTATAACACTGGATTTAAGTGGGCCAAGTCAGTATTAGCTTAGTTATAAACAGCACGTGTGTCCAGCCTCTAATCCACCATCACGCAACCATAATGAACACGTTTGATGGTTGCTCAGTGTGTTTTCCAGCGGTGCGGTAAAGCGGAAAGACTCCACACTAGTCCAGGTCAGGACTTGGACCATAACGGAGCTCTACACATGGGACCAAACCAAGCAGGCGACCCTGACCAGATCAGATGTCATTTTGAACATCTTAGGTGTGTTCTTGCTGTGTCGTGGTTCTAATTCCATGCTTTCGTTCTTTTTAAACACAGAAACAGTTTTGTTTACCTGTTTTGTAGCTACAGTTTCGCCGACGGCTGCCGGCTTCTTCAGGCTGACGCTGATGGTGGCGCGTCACTTCCTTCTCCGTTTATCTGTAGCTACAAAACAGGTAAACAAAACTGTTTCTGTGTTTAAAAAGAACAAAAGCATGGAATCAGATGTCATTTTGTTGTATTTCTGTGGTTTATCTCAGGCACCTGAAGCTAATCACATGCTATCCAGATAATCTGACGGATCTCATTAAAGCTATTTATCATCATCGTCCAGTCACACGTCAGCTCTCACAGGGACGGATGTCTCCTGAACATCAAACAGCAAGTGAGTCTCTCAGCTGACACACTTCTCACACTAACTAATCCTTTTTAGAGAAGTTAAAAGCTCGTCCACTGAGGGACCAATCACAGCTCGGTGCATTTATCAGAGGGACCAGTCAGCAGTGCCTTTGAGGAAGGTACAACTTCCCCACCCCTTTAAAGCCATATGGTTCCTCTTTACTGTCTCCAGACCTGTTGACTATGTCCGCTCTGGACTTTGAGTGCAGAGCACATTTGTCGGTAAACCATCTACAGCTTGGAGCTAATCAGAAACACAATCACCAAAACAAGCCGGATCAACCTAAATGAATGCAATAATGCCCATAATTCCCGTGTGGTGCTGCGTCTCCTCGTCTCACCCGTTCTCTTGATCATCACTTGTTGCTGCAGTCATGTGCGTCTTGCAGAAATAACAGGTGTGCAAAGTGTCATCGCGAGCCAGAGCATCGAGGAAAGAGAAGTGCTGAACTTCTGTATTTGACTGAGTGTTGATCATTAAAGCTGATAATCAGCGGTTCTTCTGCAGGTATTAACCAACCCTAACCTGGTGCCATGGTCTGCATCCCCCTCATGTGTTCTCCAACCCCCCTCCAGGTTCTCCCCTGAGGTTCCTGTGCCCCCTTTTTTGTATTTATATTATCAAGCTAATTTTTTCCTGTAGTTTCTTCGGTTCAGGTTTTCTTCTAGGTCCTTCCTCACTGGTTTATTGGTTCTCCTTTCCTCCTTAGATCATTAGTTATTTATCTTGTTCTTCTAGTCTTATTTATAGGTCATGTTTTATTTCCCCTCTTCAGCTTCTTCTTCTTAAGAGTTTTACGGCGGCCGGCAACCAACTGAAAGGTGCATCACCGCCCCCACTGTTCCGGAGTGTGGATCAGAGTTTACAGTCTATCTTTCAGCCCTCTTCAGCTTAATTTCCTCTCCCTGATTAGTAGATGGATTTCACCAGGTTTCTCTCTCCCCACGCACCTGCAGCTCATCTCCCAATCATCCTGCCCCCGTGTATAAAACCCTGTCTCAATGTGTTGTTGGTCCATTGTCCTTGTCAACATTGTCCTCTCCCCCCTCCCTCCCCTGTCTCTAGGTTTCTGGTTTTGTGCCCTCTTAGGTTCTGTTTTTTTTTGGCTAAATCATTCTTAATAAAGGTTTTCTCTAACATCCTCTCCGTTCTGGTATCTGCACATGAGTCCAACTCCTCCATCCCACAACGTGACACCTGGGGGGGTACTCCTGTGGTGTTACAGTCTGAATTTACACGTTAGTTTCAAATCACCACATTTATATTTGAAATTCAACATTTTCAACAGTTTTATTTATTCAAAATGGTGTTTATGTAGAAAAAAACATTTTTCTAAATATTTAGAATTCATTTCCAGGATTTTATTCAAAGTATTAAATTTTCAGAATAGTTGGATTTACCTTAATAAAGAAATTTTCTCCACATTTTTAATTATTTTAGATGATTGAACTCAGTGTTTAGGTCTTGTTCTGTTTCCTTTAAGCAATAGTATTTATTGTGGTAAGACACCTTTTCCTGTAGTAACCTGCAGCTGGAGATGGGTCAGAGTTCCTTCTCTAATTTCCAGCCCGACATCAGAGTGAAAGGGTCAACACCGTTTAAACGTGAGAGCTGCTCTGTTCTGTCTTCGTTCTAAGATGCTCATTGTTTCAGGTTCTGTATGAAAACACAAGCAAAGAAATATTTAATTACACTGTTTGTTGAACCGCTGAGATCATTCTAAGAGTTTCAGCCAATAATGAATATAAAATAAGACTTTGTAAAACCCTCTGAGTCCCTGTGAGGTCTTCTCTCTGCACTGCTAAGATTCCTGGGAGCGCTGATGCTCTGGGATTGATTTGTGAATGTGAGCGGTGAGGTAAGGCTCAGGACTCTGACGTAGCATAAACATTTCTACACTGAAGGAGCTTTTGTGGCTGCTGACGATAAAGAAGAACAAAGTCTCATTGTCACGTGCCGGAGTGTGTGTGTGTGTGTAAAACAGAGCTGGCCTGTTTGCATCAGGACAAAGCACCACCCGTGTGTGTTTTAATTACATCACATCATGGATTACACCACGGGGTCACAGGCTGTCCAAGAGAGTCTGCTATCAGGGCCCTGCAGACATGACTCTGCTCTCTATGCAAACATCAAGCAGCCTGTTTGCGGACGATGAAAGATCACTGATAAGTGGTTCAGCAGGTTTACTGTGTCACACATAACTGTTGTAGTTTCACTTTGATGTCCACCATCCTCAAGAGTCTGATGAGGAAATAGAAAACTGTGATTTAAGGCACTGGGCTGAAATAAGGTGAGGGTCTGCAGCTTAACTGAATGTGACCTGCTGGTGCTCCGCCCCTCTGGCTGAGAGAGGAGACAGCAAAGGAGTGGGTGCTGTGGTGTGTGTGGTAATGGTCTGTGGAGGTGCTGGCCAGTGGATTTCCATTTGGAAAATGATCGGGTTTTTGACCAAACCGTATTCGGGTGACTTTTTACTGTTTTGTGGATATTGTATTATGGCCACACAAGATTTTAAATGTGCTTGTGTTTCACTCCGCTTCGTGTGGGCATGACAACGTGTCGGGTAGAGAGTTTGTTGCTTTGTATAAATCTTGTTTTAAAATGATAGTTAAGGTTCAGATGTGTGTCCTAATTTAATTGATGGTGCAGAACGATGCCACTAGGTTCCTCGCTGGAGCCAGGAAAGGGGACAACATCAGTCCAGTGCTGGCCCCCCTACACTGGCTTCCAGGCTCATTTTAAACTTCTGGTGTTTGTTTTTCATTTCTTTCATGGAGGCGCCCCTCTTTCCTTAGTGGCGCTCCTGAAACGATATGTACCATCACGCTCTCTGCGCTCCTCTGATCAGGTGTCGGACTCGTGGAGACCGGGCTTTTTCATTTCTAGTTTCTAGTCACTCTGGAACCAGCTCCCACAGTCAGTTAGGCAGTCTGGAAACCCACTTTTTTCGTTCAGCATTTCCTGAACATGCTTGAAGTTGGTTTACTTTTATGTAGTTTTGATTCTTCTGTTGTTTCATGTTAAAGGTTTTAATCTCTTACCATGACTGTATTGTGTTCTTCAGCGCCTTGGCCTCCCGTAATGGGTGAGGAAGGCACTAAGTAAATAAAGTCTTGATTGTTAATTAGTATAGTGTATATGACTTAGTGGTTAAATGTACTGAAATTAGTTAAAGGGACAGGCTAATTGTGGCCTCCAGGGTTTCATGAGAGCTTGGGGGACTTTAACATTCATGAGGGCAACGACCGTGAGACCTGGAGAGGTGTGGTGGGGACGAACGGACCCCCTGACCTGAATCTGAGCTGTGTTTTGTTATACGACTTCTGTGCTCATCATGGATTGACCATAATGAACACTATGTTCTTGGCACTAGGATACCTTAGACTCATCTCATCTGATCTGCGATCGCATCTCTTGGACACTCGGGTGAAGTTAAAGTTAAAGTCCCATTAGTTGTCACACACACTGATGTGTGTGCGAAATTTGTTCTCCGCATTTGACCCATCCCCTGGGGGAGCGGTGAGCTGGAGACACAGCCGCGCTCGGGAACCATTTGGTGGTTTAACCCAGTCTCAGGGCGGACACTCTACCACTAGGCCACTGAGCTGGTTACAGAGAGGGGCGGAGCTGACAACTGACCACTACCTGGTGGTGCATTGGCTCCGATGGTGGGGGAGGATGCTGGTCAGACCTGGCAGGGCCAAATGTATTGAGAGGATCTGCTGGGAACATCTGGTGGAGTCTCCTGTCAGAAGGAGCTTCAAATCCCACCTCTGACAGAACTTCTAAAATGCCCCGGGGGAGGCGGGGCACATTGAGCCCGAGTGGGCCATGTTCCGTGCTTCCATTGTCAAGGCGGCCGCAGGGTCGTCGGTGCCTGTTGTGGTGGCAATTCCCGAACCCACTGGTGGACACCGACGGTTAGGGATGCAGTCAAGCTAAAAAGAGTCTTATCGGGTCTTTTTGGCCTGTGGGACTCCAGAGGTAGCTGATGGGTACCGGCAGGCCAAGCAGAACGGTCATAGAGGCAAAAACCTGGGCGTGGGAGGAGTTCATGGAGACGTCCATACGGCTTCGAGGAGATTCTGGTCCACCATCCGGCATCTCAGGAGGAGAAAGCAACAACTGGTTTAAAAGGGCAGCCCTTATTTATACATGATGTATAAGTTAGAAAATAATCTTTCCAACTAATACATTAGCTGAGTCATTGTGGTCTTTTTGGTGTGTTACAGTTAGTTTGACTCACACACACACACACACACACACACACACACACACACACACACACACACACACACACACACACACACACACACACACACACACACACACACACTGTTCCTGTCCCAGTACAGTCAGCAGATTACAGCGTGTACTGCAGCAGTTCTGTGACCTGGTGTGAGACATTTGTGAAGAATGTTCACACTCCTCCCTCCAAACGGGAGCCTGTTGTTCCACAAACCAGCTTAGCATGAGTGGGTCAAAGGTCACACCGCAGACACACCTCACTCACCTGTTTTGTGTTTCCTTCCTCTAATTATCAGGCATTTTGGTAGTGCTGACAAAGAAAACAGAGTTGTTGTGTGGACAGCAGCGTCCCTCTGACAGTTAAGGCTTATTCATGCTTCTCCGTCTGCGTCAGCGCGGAGACACACAACGCCATTATCCGTCCTTGCGTAGGGCCCCGGCAGGCACGCAAGTACGTACGGAGTCGAGCCCACTTTTTTAAACATCCGTCGAACGAAACGGAGAATGCAGGCTTGTGATTGGTCAGGACGCCGCTGTCGTCTACACCGCTGCCTTTGCGCCCTCAAAAACATAAAGAGAGTCGAGGATAACTAGCAGCAGACATGGAGAAGCTTGAAGAATACCTCGTGAAAAAACTAAAAATATGAACGTTTAATTTCCCCGTGACTGGATGAGTGAAAAGATGCGCAGCAAGCATTTTATTTGGGGAAGGAAATGACAGGAAACGTGGATTTAGAGGTGGCGGGCGCATGAAGAGGTGGAGGAGGATAAGAGACAAATTTGTTTAGTTAAAAAGTCTCTTATATACAAAAAACACAATATAAACACACTATCTTGGAACGGATACATGACTGGATACTACAGAACAGCGCTACGCCCTCTGCTGTCCTGGCGGGGAATTGCTTTGCAACACTCCCCAGGAGACGGAGAAGTATGAGGGCAAAACGCTTCCGTCAATCCGTGCGTGTCTGTCCCTGTTGGAGCTGATGGAGAAGCCTGACTCAGGTTTAAGTTGAGAGGAATGTGTGGTATGGGAGGAACCCAGCAGCAGCACACTGTAGTCCTGGTAAGCATTAGTGAGTCCTCCCACAGGTCTGTCTGGGGAGACAGGTTCACCTTATTGACACACCCAGAAATACACAAAGTCTCTGCATGATTTCCTCATGCTTTGCAATGCAAAGATGACAAACTCAGACTTTGTTAAGTGAATTAAAGCATTTCGGCAACACTTTACTGCAAGGGGCCATTTATTAATGTTTTATTAAGCATTAGTAAACAAAGGATCCCTTTATTAACATTCCCCAAATTGTTATCTGTGTCCTTAAGGTCAGCACAAAGGGCCAGGGGGGTGTCTGCTTACTAATGCATTATGTAATATTAACATCAATAATAAACAGTTGGTAATGCTTTATTTAGTAGTTTATTAATGCTTAATAATGCTCTAAGTGACGTTAATAAATGGACCCTCATTGTAACGTGTTACCAACATTTCTTACCTGCTTCTTACAGCAGAAGACGAAAGATCTGGTATATCTAACTCCACGAGTAGTCTCATCTCTTTGTACTAGATCTGACCTTATCTGATTAAAGGTACTGAGACAGGTTTTTATCATTCCTCCATTAAAGAAAATAGTGATGGCCATGGCTGTGTTCATTAGCAAACTGTCTCAATCGGAAAATCGGCTGCATGGTGGCGCAGTGGTTAACACTGTTGCCTCGCAGCACGAAGGTTGCAGGTTCGAAACTCAGCTGCAGCCTTTCTGCATGGAGTTGCGTGTTCTCCCCATGCATGCGTGGGTTTCCTCCGGGTACTCCGGTTTCCCCACAGATCACAACATGCCCTATAGGTTATAAATTGTAAGTCCCTTTGGATAAAAGCATCTGCTAAATAAATAAACATAAAATCTCAAACTATCAGGATAGACTCGTTGGGTAAAGCTAACAGGTTGGCTGCCACAGTTAGCTGTTATTAGCAAAGTTGTAAATGACTATGACTTAATCAGTTGTACAGCTACGGAGCTAAAATGTGGCATGTTAGCAGCTGAGAGTCGGCCTTGACACATACTCTGATTTATGATTCCAACGTCACCATTAAACCAATCATCTGTTATCGGGGACAGTAAGTTAAATATCTCCATAACCACTAGATGGATTGTTAATAAATATTAATAAATGAACATCTACAACTGATCAACTTGAAGATGGCCGCCACAGCATTGACATCAGTTTTACAATCAGCCCTAATTTTTCTGCATTAGCAGCTTGTTCCCAACACATAATGTAATATGAAATATTACAATTAGGGCTGCACAATATATCACAAATATATCGTTATCGCAATATTCAATCAGCATGCGCAATATGCATATCGCAAAGAACTGATAAATATCGCCATGAATGGTCAACTCAAATGTTTGCTACACATGATGCATTCTGTCCATCAAACAGAAGCGTGGTGTTTTTTTAACAAATCAAATAGAGCTCTTCACCCATTTGGCCAATCTGGTAGGTTCTCATAGGTTAAAGTCCCGCCCCCGAGGAGGACGGCACTTCGTTTTGATGGTTAGCAAACCCCTGAGTTAGCTTTGTTCTCTTTCTGCTGATTCCGCTTTCCCCGGGATCCACTGATCAACTTTTCTTGTTCTTTTTCCCTTTCCTCACACCTTTTGCTTTTCTCATTTTTATGATTTTTTTCAGCCTTTTTTTTATTTCTTTGTTTTTGATTATTTTTGTTCCCGAGTTAAGTTTTTATTTATCACAAGTGATATCATCATCGCAATATTAATCACTGTTATCGCAGGTTTTCCTAATATCTTGCAGCCCTAATTACAATGTTGAGCAGCATTGTTTGACCAAAATGTCTTTAATGGGCTCGACACACGGGAGGCGACATCGCCTCTCCTCCATTCATTTTCAATGAGACATGCGTGACAAAGCGATAATCGCGGGTCTCCCTCCTACCAAGCGGAACGCGAAAAACGTGCGTGTGAACTTTTGCGCTCGTGCACGTGTCGTGCACAGGCGACCCAGCGACGCGATCCCCGAAAGTTGAAACATTTTCAACTTTTCATCGCTGTCGCTCGGACGAGGACCAATCAACGGAGGTTTCATTCACTGACCAATGAGAGGACAGGATGCTCCGTACACCTCCGAGCAAACATGGAGGAGAAGTCAGGGATGGCTCTAGGTAATTTGGTGCCCAAGGCGAGACTGCCCATGTGCCCCCCCCCCCACCCCGTGCCTGCAAGCCTCTCGACCAAAACCCACCCACCCACCACACATTGGAAAGAGCAACTCCACAGTTATTCCTTAGTTACTCATTTTTATTTTAAATACTCACACAGCAACTATTTAAAGTCAACAGCCTGAAGAATAAATGTAAGCTTGAAAGATAAGTAACCTGAGAATATTACAATAACCAACAACTCAAAATGTTGTGCAAATGGCATTGGGGGGGGGGGGGGGGTGCAAAATCAAAAGCAGCATTAAACTGTGCGATCAAAAGCAAAACTCAAATATCAAAGTGTCATCATAAAGAAAGTTCTACTTTCCATTTTGTTCAACTGCTGTGGCCAGTCAGCAGGATCCATGGGGCCAGCAGCTCATGCATGTTCACACACATCTGCTGAAGCTGATGATGGCGTCTCTTCAGGCTGCTGGATTGGAGCACTGAGTCTGCTGGAGTGGTGTTGGGTTCTTCTTCTGTGAGAAAACACACACACACACACACACACACACACACACACACACACACACACACAGAGCAACTTAACCCTCTGATGCATGAATTAAGAACAGCGCCACTTTCACGTTCAATCTTCCTCAGCCATGTGCAGTGACTCTTTTCATTATTTTTAATGTTACTGGACTTTTTATTTTATTGATCTTTCTTAATCTGTTCTATGAAAACATGAATAAAATGATCAAAAACTGGTGGAAGTGAGTGCATCAATGGGGAATATTTGAAAAAACTTATGTCTCACTCTCAGGTGCTCTTCAGCATCAAATAAATTTAGAATATGAGGAAGAAGAACCGGTGATCTGAGGCACTGAGGTTTTCATTTCGGTACGACCGTCTTCAGGGCATAAACCTTTATACCTTGAAGATGACTCACTATGTCACAAAAACTAATGTCCATCTTTTTTTTTTATTTTTTTTTTACAAATTTACAGCCTAATAACATCTTAAGGAGACAATTTCAGATGTGTATGTTCAGATTATTTAATATTCTCAATGCTTAATCAATGCTGCACTGATTGTGCCAAAAACAAGTGTCTGGTGTGGATTTAAATAAATTAATTTTGCATATCGATATATGTGATAAGCTGTTTAACTTGAAAAAGTCTGTTTCTACTGATGATTACAAATAGCCTAACAAGTAACTTACTCACCTGGTTCTAGATGCTGAGATTGTAGCTCAGTAAATGTGCTGCTGCTGCGTGATGCCTGGATAGAAGACGCTGCAGCGTAAACAAGAAAGAGACAGCATAACCCCCAAAGTCCACTACCTCCGCTCCGGCACGAACTCCGCAGCAAAATTGGTCCCGTTGTAGTCAATCAGAGCCATTCCACTACTGCGGCAGTGCGCCGCCCTCTGTTCCGAAGTCCGGCAAAAATATAATTGATCCTACGCCGGAGCACCTCCGCAGTCAATGGACAGGAATCACAACCGCCCAACAGGAAAGGGAGCAAGCACAGCTTCCATTATTTCACAATAAATCGATAAACAAAAGGCGTTTTTTGTTTCATATGCACAGGTTTAACAACTTTTAACATCAATGGCGGCTGAAGTTTAAATGCACAAAAGTAAGCCATAAATACAGTTTCCACTATCAAAGTAGTCACACTTTGTTGATCCAAACACTTCTGATCTCTCAACACAAATGATGGGCAGATTAAACAGCTCATTTCGATGCTTCTCCCACACAACGGGTGTTTGGATCTAACTTCCGCGTTTATTGCTCGGACTGTATCGCAAGATCTCAAAAATCCCACGCATGCTTGTTTGCGCACCTCAGGTCTCCGCACCGGAGCGGAGCCGTTGTAGAGCGGGTACCAGTGAAAATTGAGTTCGGAAGCGAGCGGCTGCGGAAGGCGGGGGCGGAGCGGAGGTAGTGGAATTTGGAGGTTAGATGTCATGCTGTGTTTAGGCAGTGCGATAGGCAGTTCTCACTCCCTGCCGGGCCCGGCGGCAGCGGGGGAGTCCCCGCCACGGCGGTGCCGCCCGCCCGATGTGTCTGAGAAAGTTGAAATTTTGCTACACCCACACCTAGCGTTCTTCTGATATGAAAATATTACATTCATATTGTATGCGTACGTAAAACTTGAATCGAAGTTCATAAAAAGGCTGCAATCATTCTCCAAAAAACGGTAAAAAGCAATCTTACATTCTTCATCATCACAGTGAGACTCAACAGGTGTAGAAGACAGTCCCGCCCCCCTGGTGTCAACAGGTGCCTGTGTGGCTGCAGATATTGTCTCACTGCATCTGGACACGACGATTCAAAAGTAAAATTAATTGGTTAAAGTTATGAGATACTGTATTGTGTATGTAAACCACAGACTGTACATCCTGGACAATTCGATTCCATAGGCTCCAATAACACATTTTTTGTCTATAATGGGAGGTGGCCACCACCGCCATTTTGACCGTGTCACAGGTTCCGTCCAGCCCAGACAATTCCATAAAAGGGAGGAGAGGAGGAGCTGAGGGTGGGGCTGTAAGGCTGGGATCGAGTGACGACACCCGGTCGAACTAGCTACAAGCTAACCTGAAGCTAACCCAAAGCTAAAGCGGAGGTGGGAGCTAAGCTAACGGAGGTAGCAACCTAGCTACAACCGGAGTTAACTGTGCACAACACCAGAGCTTCTGAGTCAGAGATACGCCGGGCTGACCGCTGGGTAAAACCGGGTGGAACACAGAGGTCTCCGAGATCTCCACAAGCCGGCAGCCACACAGCAGACAAGCACCGCTGCGATCTGAGATGCGCAGAGCTGCCGCTGGGGAGAACCGGGTGGGAAGGTTTCCATCCCAGGGCTCCACAAGCCGGCAGCCCGCGCTTCAGACAGAAGCTGCGATCAGACAGAGATGCGCCGAGTTGCGGGGAGTGGAGAAGAGCTCCACAAGCCGATAGTGGGAACCCAGCTCCACCAACATGTCATATTTCAACCCATTTTCTAAAGTGCAGCATTATGTTAAATGCACTGGGGTTTACCCTATTACATTTAAATTTCATGGTTAAACAGTACATGTTAAAATCTAAGCTCAGCTTGGAAGTGACCTAAAATACATAAATATAATTTTACTTACCGAAAAAAATGAAGTGGAGACTCCTTGGACGCTCTATTAGTGCAATTAATGCCACAGCAAGTCATTTTGTCCAACAATTGCACAAAAAATATCCAAACAAGAATACACAAACACAGAGACTCAAAATCCCGGAACAGTTTCCAAGCCAGACCGAGGCTCTACTGAGGCCTTTCCACGGAGCTAGCTCTCCACGGAGAATATCTTCTCAGCCTTCAGAGAGTACAGACGCTTTTTTCTCAGCTCCCTTATCGGCTTCCCCAAGACTCTTGTCCTGTCTGCCTACAGAGCACTTCTCTGCATTTCTCCTGAAACCACTACTCTTTTTTGGAAATATGGACTTAATTAATTGGTCATTCAACGCGATTGACAAAATTTTCTCTACGATGAGAACGGAGAAGGGGGCTCCCACCTGTCCCGAGGGGACATTCGCATCGGGATATGCACTCGATTCTTGGGAGGTCTGGCGAATCGTGTGCCTCTCTCAGCTGTCCATCGAGGACGTGGAAGATTTGTGGATATTCGGCCTAATGATCACTGGATTTCTTCTGATTGGAGTGGGAGGATATCTGGTTTTCTGGAAATTTGGGAAGACGGGAGCGATTGGAGTGCGACCCGTACCCATGGAATGTGCCGCTCGTGCGGTGACCTCACAGACTGGGACGTTACTCGAGGTGAACCGTAAGCTGGACAATGTCCTCGCGGCGTTGCCTGTGTTAGTGCGCAAGATGGATTTGATCTCGGAGAGGGTCGCCGGACGATGCGGGGATGTGGAATGTAAAATTGGCTTCACTGGTGGACATGAATGACCGGTTATAGACTCCAAGGCGGAGAGGAAGATGATCTCTGTCTGCCCTAAACAAAGTCATGTTTATCCTTATCTGACGCCATAGCAGCCTCTCAAGGCTGCCTCAACACACCCCCACAAAAGGAGGAATGCCGACAGATGCTGTGTCCCGACCTTCACCCTCTTCCTTCAGGCTGACATGTCTGCAGGGACCTCAATGTGCTCTCTGTTCCTTATCTCTCCCTCCCACCTGTTTTTCTGCAGCTGGTCGATGCGCCGCAGTGGCAGCTCCCATTGGAGGCTTCAGGATCCCGCCCACCCCCACCTCCCCATTGGACTCTGATGTTGTATACGTGCTGTCTGTGCTTCCATGTTGGGTGTTTTTTTGCATCGGAGTGCTACACCCTGCTGGTGTAACCCTCTAATGCCTTTTTTTCTCCCTCCCTGAACTTTCCTCATGTAACACCCTTTTCATCTAACTATTAAGGTAGCGCGACTCATGTTGCGAATGACCGCAGTCACCAATTCTTGTTATGTGTCTTACCCACGTATGTCTGATCTTTGAATTGTGTGTGCTGAAACTGAATTTCATTTCTCTGTATGTCCTGCACATGTGGAGAATATGACAATAAATGACTTTGACTTTGACTGTGGTCACGTGTGTCTGATGCTCATTAATTATACAGAATTTTAGGCTTTTAATACACTTAAACAGAAGAGTGAGAAAAACATTCACCCCCGTCAAGAGTTGTCATGAGTGTAAACTAGATCATTTAAACAAAAAACATGTTTGGGTACCAGGCTGTAAACATGTTTATTTCTGCTGTGAAATTGGTATTTTTAACATGGGAGTCAATGAGGATTTGCTCGCTTCTGACACCAGCCCCTAGTGGATGAGGGTGGTACTGCAATTTTTGGTACTTCCGGGATGAGACCAACTTTAGAGCCACATTGTGTGGGCTTGGTCAAACAGGAACTCTGATAAACATCACGTGTGTCTTTTGAGTTTTTATTACGTGCCGTCGATAAACTACTTAATTTTACTTAATTATCTAATAATGCTATCAGATACAATGGTAATGCAAGCTTCTGTGTGGAAAATCACATTTGAGCACCTGAATAAAACATTCACAAACCTTTTATCCTGACATGTTTCAAACAGAAACTATGATATTAATCGGCTGAGCCGCTAACAATTACACACACACAGGCTCACAACAACATTGTGACATCATAATGTACCAGCTAACGCCATAGTGTGCCTCTTACCCAATAGGGATGGCAGATTTAAATTGAAATGCTTTTTTAACCCTTTACTAACTATGTGATAACCGAGTAACATATATTTAATAATAAAAGACGATTCTGGACCAGTCTCAGAAGCTATAAATTTGTACGGAGAGCCAAGGTGAACTTAAATATGAATGAATGCCACAAGGTAAGTTATTTTCTTTATGTGTAGTCAACAATTGTAACAAAACACAGTTGACAATCTGAACACAGTAGTGCAACCCGATCATCCGAACAATGAACAAAAATAAATTACAATTGGCCGGCAAAACGTACATTAACAAGGAAAAATATAGTATTAAACCCACTTTAATACCCTTCAATCGTTGGGGCCCTTTTTTTTCTCTTTTCCCTTGTCACTGGTTTGTGTCCAATGCAAAAGTTCAATTGTCTTACCACACAGGCAGAGGAAAAGGAAGGGTGCCACACCCTCTTCTGTCCTGAGGTTCCACTGGCTCGCCACCCAGCGTCCGCTAGGAGTCTTCTAAGGATTCAGGTTCCAGGATCTGATGCTACTTCGCAGGGATGCTTCAACCGAGCAAGTTCAAGGTTCTTTATCCGGATCTGTCCAATACTAAAAAAAACCTGACCTGCAGATCGGCCAGAAAAACCCAAAGTTTTATTATGATCGCATCATTTTTCTCAAATATCCCATCCAATAATTATCTTATCCATCTGATATTAATTATTCCAATTTATACCCTCCCAATTCAATTTCACTACAAGTGAATTCTGATATGTATAATGTAGAATTACAATTACACACTTAAGTGCAACATTCACCAAATCTTATTACATCAGCTTGATGCTAATTTAGCATTAGGGATCATCATAGAACCAGTGATGGTTTCTATATAAATTAATATAACACACATCAAAGATCAGAGATACCTCACAGTAATCATACATTCAACCAATTTACAGATATTACAGTCATTCATGTGCTATCGGCCGCCTGCCTGCACCGGTATCAGAACAGGAGCGCACCAAAAATTGATTTCAGCTCACCCATGACGAGGAAAAACATCCTAACACATCTCCACTATACTAACATTTTACATCAGTCACATTCTGACAGTCACAATCAAAATAGTCTTCTCTCTCTTCAGCTGAACTGAATACACCTTAAAAAAAAGAAAGTTTTACAACACACTTAGTTCCATTTTCCAGCTAATGGAAAAACTAGGCTAACTTAGCCACCCTAGCCAGGGGCTAACCACTCTTTTCACCAATTTTCGCCATCATGTCAGCTTTTACACCTTATTTCTTTCACTCTAAGGTCGTTTATATATATATATATATATATATATATATATATATATATATATATATATATATATATATGTATATATATATATATATATATATGTATATATATATATTTTTTTTTAACGTCCCATAACCTAAATTTATTACACCTCACTCACCGTCAAGTCAAGATGGGGTCTCTCAGATTGATCCAGCATCGGCGCCAACCGAGTGCCAATACCGGAGCTCTACAACCATAAACACGACGATATAACCACCAAACGATAGCAAGTACCTTATATTAACATCAGCTTTGGTCAAAAAGTCATTTTGTATCTGCTTACCATGCGGATGGTGGAAGATTTTAGTTTTCAGTTCCTAGCGATGACACGAGGCTGTTTCACTCACAGGAAGTAAGGAATCAGAAGTGTCATGACCTTGGTCTGTTTTAGCCTTCCAATTGGTCGGGTTCTCCCGAGGGATCATGGGAACCGTAGTAACACCATATTTCGACAGAAATTCCATTAAATAGCAGTCTTTAATCAATGAAGTCTTATTTGACAGTTTATCAATAAATTACTTACTTGATGGTTTTTCCTCAATTAATTTATGTCAGATATAATTATTTAAGCACATTTTAATGGAATGGTATTTTATATAAAAATAGATTTCTCCTAAACCTTGGTTACAGTCTCCCCTGCTGAACTCATGTACGTCCCTGTACATGGAAATAATCAGACACAATGAATTTGAGGTTGGCATGGTGGAGAAGCTGTTGTGGCTACTCGATTATCATGTAAAGCATCAGACAATACAGTGGTCAGCCCATGAAAAAATTATTTCACTACTGTGACCAGGGGGTTTCCAAGTTCTGGATAATCAAGCCTCTTTGGTGGTTGACGTTCTCTGTCCGATCGCCTGATAGGGATTTCGGTAACATTTATCCTTCCTCCTTCATTCATTCAAAAACTCCAATTTATGCGCTGGATAGCGACTCTGACTCCGTGACAGCCCTCTGCTCGCATAGCCGATCACTCTCATCTGACCCTCCTGTTCTTGATAGAGGACTGAACCTAGTCCAGTAGTGCTGGCATCTGTGTGAAGCACATATGGCCTCTGAGGGTCGGCAAATTCCAGCACGGGGGCGGTGGTCAGTTTGTAAATCACCTCCTCAAAGGCTTGTTGGCAAGTGGAAGTCCATCGTTCCCCGAAGGGCTCCTTTGGGTCTAGGTACTTGTCCAATTTACATGGTGTCTTGAGTCCTTTTCGAGAAGGTGGGTATCCGGAAGTCAGATCATGGAGAGGCTTCACAATGCAGGAATATCCCTTGACAAATCTCCTATAATATCCTGCAAAACCGAGGAAGGATCTAAGTTCTCTGAGACTTTTTGGAACAGGCCAGGTCTCGAGAGCAGCTGTCTTTTCCGGGTCCATCCGGACACCATCTCTGGAGACCACGTCCAAGGTAGCGGACTAATGTGTGGAAAAAGACACATTTCTCAGGGGACAATTTGAGTCCGAATTCTTTTAATCTGGAGAGCACCTTCATTAGCCTCTCCTCATGTTTTTCAAGAGTCTTGGAGAACATTATTAAGTCGTCAAGGAATACGAGCACTTCTTCCAGATGCATGTCCCCCATGCACTTCTCCATTAACCTCTGAAACGTGCTCGGGGCATTTGTCACCCCCTTGAGACATCCTATTAAACTCCCAGAACCCGAGGGGGCACATAAAGGCGGTTTTTGGCTTATCTGCCTCTTCAACTTCTATCTGGTAGTAACCAGATTTCAAGTCGAGCACAGAAAACCACTGGGAGCCATTTAGTGCACTAAACGTGTCCTCAAGCTTAGGAAGAGAGTATACATTCTTGATAGTTTGAAGGTTTAACCGCCGGTAGTCAATGCATAATCTGACTTGGCCGTTTTTCTTTCTCACCACCACAATAGGTGAAGAGAATGGAGACTCTGGCTCCCTGATAACTCCCATGTCGAGGAGCTCCTGGATAAGGTTTGCAAACTGCTTCAATGTTCTGTGGGTGGATAGGGCGCGCACACTGTTTGAAAGGGGTTTCATCAGAAAGCTTTATATGGTGCTAGGGCTGTCGCGGTTGAGGAATTCCCCCTGCGGTGATTCAGGGTGGCTTAATATTGCGGTATGCGATATTATTGCAGTCCTTTTTTTTATTGCAGTACTATCTAAACATAATGTTTACACATTTAAAAAAGGTTAAAAATTGCCGTGCCTTCCTTTATAACACTTTACTGAATGCAGATCAAAGGGCAGTAACAACACAGATCACAGTAACGTTTGTTTGTCCGACAGTTGGGAGTCTGACTGAACTTAAAAACAACAAAATTCAGGAGAAGGTTAAACTTTTAAATGCAAATTTGGCTGCAGCATCTAACAAATAAGAAACAAGTCCCCATTTTGTTTAGTTGTTTAAAATCAAGCATAAAAAATTACATGTACCGGGCGCGCGCGCGCCGGGGGGCGGGCGCACTATCATTTCACTTTCACACACACGAATGACGGTGATTTATAGCTCGGTCACGTCCTTGTTACCCACAAGGAAAACCAGCATGTTAACCATATACGGTTGAGAGAGGATCTGAGAGGGGTGGCAACATTTCCAGCAACACTGAAAACCCTCTCGGATGGTGCGCTCGTTGCACTTACCCCAAATTCCACTACCTCCGCTCCCCTCCGCTCCGGTCCCGCTCGCTTCCGAACTCAACTTGCGTGCGACTCTGGCGAGCAAAGGGAATCTCTCCGCTCCACCATGTCAGGGGGGTTCTTTAGGGTGGATGCATTCCTCCTGCAGGTAGCGAGTGAGCTCCAGCTCGGCTCAAACTCTCTTCGGGACGGTTGCAGAAGCAGTGCTTGTCCGGGACTTCAGGAGGTCTCCGAGCGTTTATTATTTATTTATTTTTTGCCGCTGGTGGCAGCTCTGTCTCGGCCAAGGACTCTGGCTGCGCAGCAGCTGACGTACTGAAAACCAGAAAACCAAAGCGCTCCCAAAGGAGCGAAGTAACGTTTCGTTTTGATACCAGTGCAGCCATCCTTCTCAACATGCATCATTGAGTTGAACAAAGTTCAGTAATCGCGGTGGCCCATGATGCAGCGCGGTGGGCTTCTTCATATCGCGATATTTCATTTTTGCGGTTACCGCGACAGCCCTATATGGTGCTTTACTGTCTGTGCGGCCATACTGTCCAATTGCTTTTTCATGTGGTCTTTCCATTCAGATGAAATCGGGGACCCATCAAAATTAAAATTTAAGGTGGACTTTGGAAGCGTCTTTGTTTCTAGTGGTTCTTGGGATGGTTCGGCTGATCCTGCTGCACTGAGCTGCTTCGAACAGATGGTCTGGTAGGTGTTCATCTGTGCTATGATGCACTTTGGAGGGATAACAACATCATGGTCAGACTCATTGTAGATGCGGACTGGTACCTTGTAAGGCCGCCTGGGCGTAAGTTGAACTAAGGTGGGTTTGACAACCAATCCTCCAGGCAAGGAGGATGAGTCTGGATGTTCCAGCCGGGCAGATTTCTCGTTTAGGAACCAACTGGCGGTTGCGAACCCCTCAAGTATGACAACCTGCCCAACCAGGATCACTTGTGAGTTGTTCTCCAACCTCACTATGGCGTGAGGTTCAGGACCCGTCTCTCGTCTGTGTCTCACTTCAAGCACCTTAAGCACTGCTTGGTAGCCACTGGGAATGGGTTGATGTGAAATCCCAGTTTTGGAGCAGACATCGAAGAGGACGTCGAGAGTGTTGGTCCCTATCAACACGAGAGGTTCAATGACAGTGCTTAGATTGGGGACAACTAAGGCAAGTGTGGTTACATCAGTTGGAATTCCTATAAACTCTTTTGGAAACCTGACAACCAATTCAACATAGCCTAAGTAGGGGACTGATTGTCCTGCGGCTCTCTACTTCCAGGATGTCATGAAGTGGTTTTATCTTCTGGTCTGAGAGGTGCTGGTCATAAAACGACCGCGGAATTGTCGTTACTTTCGACCCTGTGTCGAGCAAGCAGCTGATTTCCTTGTCTTTTATATTTATCAACGCTATGCTTTTTGTTCCACCTAGTCCTTTAGGAAGCCTACACTGAGGTTTGTTATCCATTCTTGTTTGGTCTTTGCTTGTGCAGGCTTGACAGTTAACAGCAACACTTTTCACTGAGGAACTTTGGCTAGTCACAGCTCCTGTCCGTCCCACAACAGAAGCTGTCAGCCGTTAAAATGCGACTTGGGGTTGGTCTTCATCTGCCACTCATTTTGCTTCTTCTCTAGCTGTTTATGCTTCTCAGCCACTAAAATAGGATTGGGGGCGTCTGTGCATGATGATGAAATGTGGCCATCCTCCCCACATTTAAAACAGTACCAGGGTCTGGGTTTACCCGTCTGCTTTGGGTCTGTCGGTGGTTTTATATTTCCACTTGGTTTTCCTTGGCTATGAGCTCTTTGTGTTTTTGCCTTTTTATCCGTTCCTTTTTTCTGCTCCATAAAGGAGGCTAGTTGACTCTGTAATGTGGCAACTTGCTTGGCAAGACTCACGATTGCACTGGGGCAATTATCTGGACGTTCGTTTAGGTCTGCATTCACGCAGTGAGCCTGAATTTGGATTCGCTGACGCGTAGTCCTCATATGTCTCTTCATGCGGTTGGCTTTTGTCCGTTGCCGATCTTCCTCTGTACGAAGCATTAACAAAAGCTCACCAAATGCTGGGGGTCTGCAGGGTGCTATCCCAGCAACCTCTACACAACTGCTTCAGGAGGTGTCTGTCGACTTCTTTTGGCATAACTCCACCTCTCTGTACTGCCAGGTTTGACGCTGATTGTAGCCGATGAAGATATGTAGAAGCCTCCTCCCCTGGGTCTTGGAATGTGTTCAGAAATTGGGCAAATAACTCTTCCCCATCTTCCACAATACTGAAAGCAGAGTCAAGTAATTGCAGGAAGGCCAGAGGGGGAGAGTTTGGCTGCAGTCCTTTGATCACATCTGATGCAGGTGGGAGCAAGCTCTCCACTATCTTAATGGTAATCTACAGAGGAAGCAAGTTAGGGTAGCTCAACAGCAGTTCAATGTGTGACCTCCAGGTGTCGTAATCCGGTTCATTGTTGGGCCTTGGATTCTTTCCAGAAAAGGAGCGAAGTCTGACTTGGGACTGGAAATGAGGGTTGGTTGCTTCACTCCTCATAATGTGTTCCACTACGACCTTCTGGTGGGTTCATGTCCTTTGCTGATAACGAAGGGACAGCAGGATTGGTATCAGGTGACGTAAGGTCACCCCTTTGGTCGAGGGCACCTATGGGCGGAGAAGGGGGTTTCTGCCCTGTCGAACCCACTATCCCCTGAGATTCAATGGTAGTTTCAGTCTGGGTATCAGAAAATATCTCGGCCGTAGAACCAAGAGTTTCAATGTCTCTACTGATTTGAACCACTGCGTCTTTAAGAATGTGTTCATATTCAGCGCCGCTAAATTTAGCTAACGCTTTAAGATCAGAAAGGTAAGTTCTGGTAATAATACCACTGACTTTAGTTTGGTATACACTGCTCAGAGCTCTAATGGTGTAAACCACAGAGGGATCATCCTTTAAGATGTAACAATAAGGTAGCGTTACACTTAATGCCTCTAACGCAGCGCCATTTGAATACTCAACGATCAGGCTTTGGTAAAGTTCTGGTATCTTTTCATCAACTAGAATAGTTCTATGGATAGATCCATATTTCTGAAGGTAATCTATGACCTCTTCATCTTGTTCTACCTGGGTAAGCCCACTGACAACTGCATTGGGGACTTTTACACCACTCTTTAACAAAAAATCCATTTTGGGAAAACATTCAATATTGAAGTTCATTCAGTGGCTCTCCTGGCTGGCTCGCCAAAGTTTATGTAACCCTTTACTAACTATGTGATAACCGAGTAACATATATTTAATAATAAAAGACGATTCTGGACCAGTCTCAGAAGCTATAAATTCGTACGGAGAGCCAAGGTAAACTTAAATATGAATGAATGCCACAAGGTAAGTTATTTTCTTTATGTGTAGTCAACAATTATAACAAAACACAGTTGACAATCTGAACACAGTAGTGCAACCCGATCATCCGAACAATGAACAAAAATAAATTACAATTGGCCGGCAAAACGTACATTAACAAGGAAAAATATAGTATTAAACCCACTTTAATACCCTTCAATCGTTGGGGCCCTTTTTTTTCTCTTTTCCCTTGTCACTGGTTTGTGTCCAATGCAAAAGTTCAATTGTCTTACCACACAGGCAGAGGAAAAGGAAGGGTGCCACACCCTCTTCTGTCCTGAGGTTCCACTGGCTCGCCACCCAGCGTCCGCTAGGAGTCTTCTAAGGATTCAGGTTCCAGGATCTGATGCGACTTCGCAGGGATGCTTCAACCGAGCAAGTTCAAGGTTCTTAACGCCGGGGACACACCGGCCGCGGAAGCGCCGCGAAAATGGGGCCGCCTTCATTCAGTGCCCTTGTTAAGCTATTCTATAGACCACATGAGCCGCCGAAGCGCCACGAGGCGCATCACGCCGACGCTCCAGCCCACGCCATGCAGCGATCATTTCGGCGTCAGCTCTATTTTTTTCGCGAGCCGCGGGTGAATCGCGTCAATTCTGGCAGGAAGTCAAACCTAGACATAAGAGGCAGGCTGGTAACGTTAACAAAATAAAGCATTTCAAAATAAAATTCCGCAATAGTCAAATGTGTTCGTAATCAGACACTGCAGAAAAACCACACAAACACACACACACATACACACAAATCGAACTTGTGTGACCACGTGAAGGGGTGTGTGGTTTTGGGTGTCTTTTCACCGGAGCAAACAGGACAGAGAGGCAGAAAGTCTGAGGCAAGCAGTTAAGATGGATGACTTTAAATTAATTATGGAAGTTGAGAAACACAAGGAGCTGTACGACCCCCGAAAAACATGGTTATTTACGTACCCATTTCGGAAGAAACTGCTAGGATACAGCTGCAGAATTGGAGCGGGTTCCAAGAGATTCAACTGGCAGAAACAACTCATACCATAGGTTCACACACACACACACAAATGTAGAGGAAAAGAGCTAAGAAAAGGCAGAGAGGAAATGGAGGACACCAATTGTTTAAAAGAAAAACTACAGCTGAGCCGAGGCGCGCCTCGACTGGGGCGCGTCTGATCTGAACTGAGGAGCAGCGAGCAGCGGCCGAATTTCGTGAGCGATTCGCTTCTTGGCACTTCCGCGGCCGGTGTGTCCCCGGTGTTATCCGGATCTGTCCAATACTAAAAAAACCTGACCTGCAGATCAGCCAGAAAAACCCAAAGTTTTATTATGATCGCATCATTTTTCTCAAATATCCCATCCAATAATTATCTTATCCATCTGATATTAATTATTCCAATTTATACCCTCCCAATTCAATTTCACTACAAGTGAATTCTGATATGTATAATGTAGAATTACAATTACACACTAAAGTGCAACATTCACCAAATCTTATTACATCAGCTTGATGCTAATTTAGCACTAGGGATCATCATAGAACCAGTGATGGTTTCTATATAAATTAATATAACACACATCAAAGATCAGAGATACCTCACAGTAATCATACATTCAACCAATTTACAGATATTACAGTCATTCATGTGCTATCGGCTGCCTGCCTGCACCGGTATCAGAACAGGAGCGCACCAAAAATTGATTTCAGCTCACCCATGACGAGGAAAAACATCCTAACACATCTCCACTATACTAACATTTTACATCAGTCACATTCTGACAGTCACAATCAAAATAGTCTTCTCTCTCTTCAGCTGAACTGAATACACCTTAAAAAAAGAAAGTTTTACAACACACTTAGTTCCATTTTCCAGCTAATGGAAAAACTAGGCTAACTTAGCCACCCTAGCCAGGGGCTAACCACTCTTTTCACCAATTTTCGCCATCATGTCAGCTTTTACACCTTATTTCTTTCACTCTAAGGTCGTTTATATATATATATATATATATATATATATATATATGTATATATATATTTTTTTTTTTTTTTACGTCCCATAACCTAAATTTATTACACCTCACTCACCGTCAAGTCAAGATGGGGTCTCTCAGATTGATCCAGCATCGGCGCCGACCGAGTGCCAATACCGGAGCTCTACAACCATAAACACGACGATATAACCACCAAACGATAGCAAGTACCTTATATTAACATCAGCTTTGGTCAAAAAGTCATTTTGTATCTGCTTACCATGCGGATGGTGGAAGATTTTAGTTTTCAGTTCCTAGCGATGACACGAGGCTGTTTCACTCACAGGAAGTAAGGAATCAGAAGTGTCATGACCTTGGTCTGTTTTAGCCTTCCAATTGGTCGGGTTCTCCCGAGGGATCATGGGAACCGTAGTAACGCCATATTTCGACAGAAATTCCATTAAATAGCAGTTTTTAATCAATGAAGTCTTATTTATTTGACAGTTTATCAATAAATTACTTACTTGATGGTTTTTCCTCAATTAATTTATGTCGGATATAATTATTTAAGCACATTTTAATGGAATGGTATTTTATTTAAAAATAGATTTCTCCTAAACCTTGGTTACACTTTTACCTGAAGAGGGCGCAATACTGACAGTTTTACGCCGGGGACACACCGGCCGCGGAAGCGCCGCGAAAATGGGACCGCCGTCATTCGGCGCCCTTGTTAAGATATTCTATAGACCACATGGGCCGCCTCGCGCCGCGAATCGCCTCGCGCCAGCGCTCCAGCCCGCGCCCTGCAGCGATCATTTCGGCGTCGGTTCTATTTTTTTTCACGAGCCGCGGGTGAATTGCGTCAATTTTGGCAGGAAGTCAAACCTAG
This sequence comes from Nothobranchius furzeri, assembly GCF_043380555.1. NCBI lineage: Eukaryota > Metazoa > Chordata > Actinopteri > Cyprinodontiformes > Nothobranchiidae > Nothobranchius > Nothobranchius furzeri. Next base: position 63,588,741 of record NC_091754.1, read on the forward strand.
ACATAAGAGGCAGGCCGGTAAATTTAACAAAATAAAGCATTTCAAAATAAAATTCCACAATAGTCAAATGTGTTCGTAATCAGACACTGCAGAAAAACCACACACACACACACACACACGTACAAACACTCAAACGTAGAGGAAAAGAGCTGAGAAAAGGCAGAGAGGAAATGGAGGACACCAAGTGTTTAAAAGAAAAACTACAGCTGAGCCGAGGCGCGCCTCGACTGGGGCGCGTCTGATCTGAACTGAGGAGCGGCGAGCAGCGGCCAAATTTCGTGAGCGATTCGCTTCTCAGCGCTTCGCGGTGCTTCCGCGGCCGGTGTGTCCCCGGCGCTAGGCAGAATATTTAAATTTTAAGTAAGATGAACTAAACTGCCAAACTATTGACTACACATGTCCACAGAGCAGACACTCATTTATCGTTTATCAGCAATAAAAAATGGATTTGGGGGTGACTTGCTCTTTAAACGTCTGATGTGCAATCAAGCTTCTAAGCTAGGTTTAAACATGGAACTGCCTAGTAAGCTTTGGACATCTGAAACCTCTGACTTCCTCTTTTGTTTCACATTGAGTTTTCTTAATTCTCATTTTTCAAAGATGGCTTCATTTACTTCACTCTTTATCGAAGTGAACCCAACCGCCTTTGCATGAACCAAGATTAGAGTGAATGGATGGATGTTAGAAAGAGCACCCACTGATCCACACAAACACAGTGAAGGTCATCTGGAGAGGTTAAAGTTCAGACTGTCTATGGATCTCCAGCCTCTGAGGCAGCATCCACTGGCCAGTGTTTTCTGTAGGATTCATGAAGGTGTAGATTCATTTTTCTTTACAGGGAAATTTCATGATTACTGTAAAAAGACCCAGATATTATAAAATATAAAAGTATTTTTATGTTTTATTTTCCTGTTTCTGCTGTGTAACCCATTATAAGGGAAGTGAGCATCAAAACATTACACGGAGAACTTGAGAAGTCCAATATTCTGCTCCTCTCCATCAGTACCTCCTTATTCTATGCCTGCATCCTCCTCCTCCTCCTCTGGACAACTAATCCCCATAAGCCTCCATAATGGTCTCGGAAGGAGGGAGGAAGTTTAGAGGGGAGAGTTTGAGGTCAGTAACCTTCACAAGCCGATTATTACAGGTCGGCCATGTTTCACAGAGCCAACAGCAAGGCCTCAAACTCAGAATTTCAGTCTAACAAAAAGAAAACAAAAGGAGGAAGCTAATGGATTTTGAAGCTCAGGTTGTTGGCAGATTGAGATTCCACAGGGTTAACAGGTTTCTGTAGATCACTAATCTGCCACCAGAGGGCAGCACATGCACGAGGTAATTATACAACAGTCTTGGCTGGAGAAAGTGTGTTACTTGGCCACAGCTCCGTGGTGGGCTGACAGAGCCCTGACCTAAAACAGAAAGTATCACAAAGGTGGATTAAAAGGCAGCATCACAATGGATTAACAAAGAAGCTCATCCAGCAGGTGACCCCTTAAGCCTGACACCTCACGATTATTAGGTACTAACATGCCACAGGCCAGGAGTCACCTACACTCAGGTTTAGAGTTTTGTTTATTTATAATAAATAAATATAATACACCCACAGCACATTACAACTTATACAAGTGACCAATCAATGCTACAGAAAACCCCCTACCCTGCCTGGGTGGGAGCTACGTTTTACAGCCAAGCTCTCATTTAGCAAATGAAACAAATATCAATCATCCCCAAGTTTGCTGATTATTCTTTTATAATGGCAGCAGGAAAAGTGTTTGGGAGAATGGTCTGGTGTTAAGATGGAGAAAAAGAAAGTCCAGTGTGTCTGTTATTATCAGATTTGTAGATTTGTTTTGTGAAAATGAGACATGCATTCAAATTCAGTTTAAAGATACTTTATTAATCCCAGAGGGAAATCAGAGTTTCAGTACACACAATTCTGAGATCAGACATACTTAAATAGACACATGACAAGAACTGGTGACTGTGGTCATTCGCAACCTGAGTCGCGCTACCTTAATAGAGGTCAGAGGGTTTATATGAGGATTGAGTCAGGTGGAAGAAAAAAAGGCACTTCAGAGTTACCCTCCACTGGGAGGGCAGCTTTGCTCTGCAAAAAACCCCTCAGACAGAAATGCACACAGATTTCAGACATTACACAACATAAGTGTCCACTAGGTGGGGTGGTAGGGTTGGGACTCTCCTCACTTCAGTGCATGCAGCCACGATAAGCAGCGCTCGTCACCTCCGTTTGGACAGGGGAGGGCGGTCGTTGGGTTTCGAGAGCACAGTGACTCCTGGAACGATTCAACGGCCTTCATCGGTCGCAGTCCCGCTCAGGCTGGGATAGGGAGACAGAGTTGCCATGGCGATGACAGCATTCCACATTTCTCCTGAGGGGGGAGTTTTCACTTCAGCCTCACGGCTTCGAAGGCACCAGATCCAGATAAGAATTGTTTTGGGGCCAGACAGAGATAATTTACTCTCTGTCTTAACGTTCCGTTGGTCCTCAACCCCTCTGAATCCAATAATGGCGTGATTAATCTATCCCGATCCGTGCTGACCCGTCAACTGTCTCCTAGATCGAATCCACCTTCTGTACCAGAATCTGAATCTCAGCCAAAGTTCCAAGCTTACGACTCATCTTGACAATTATATGAGTTTGTGCGTTCACAGCGCGGTGTAATCCATCTCTGAGCTCCGGGATTGAGCCAATATTCCTCGACAGCTCATTAATTTTCCGGTAAGCCAGATAACCACACAGGCCAAAAAGCAGGAAACCTCACACCAACAATATCCAGACGTCTTCAGAATCCTCTACAGACAGTTGGGAGAGGCAGATCAGGTTCCACTGTTTCCAGGAGTCCATGATGTGCCCAGCTGGCTCTGTCCCAGACGGGCAACCGGGAGCCCCTTCTCCCGTTCTCATTGTTGAAAAAATGTTGTCAATCGCATTGAGAGACCAAATGACCAGATCCATTTTTAATAATTTCCAGTTTACAGAAAAAATGCAGAAGCACCGTGCACACAAAGACAGACAAAGAGCCTTGGGATAAGATGGGGAGGAGAGGAGGAAAAAATGTCTGTACTCTCCAAGAGTCGGAAGAAGAAGTCATCAATTAGAACGAGGGATGAGGCTCAATAAAAAAATACAATGCAATTAATCACATTTTAATCGTTCTAGACAATTTTCCCCAAAGCAATTTTTTCTTTAATAAAAATATTACTAGCGAGTCACAGATGACACACCCACACTTAAATGAGTATATCTCTTTAACCACAAGATCTATTTGATTACTTTAGTCTCATTATAAAGATACTCAAAGGTCAATTTTTCATCAAAGTGTCATGACTCCCAGTCTTACACCCTCCTCTGCCTCTGCTGCCTCCTCAATCAAGCCCTCAGCCACTTAATTACCATCACCTGCACACTGTCATCAGCTCATCTCACTCACCTGCTCCCCCTGCTATATATTCACCAGCCAGCCACCAGTCCCCTGCCAGATTATTGAACACTCTGTATGTAGATTTTCCAGCCTTGCACCTTGCCTGATCACAGCCTCTGGACCTCGTTTTTATGCCTGACCCCTGCCTAGGACTCTGACTGCCATCTCGACCCTTGCCTGTATCTGACCCCTTCTCTAGTCTGCTCCATTTACCTGCTTCACCTCGTTCTGGTTTTTGACCCACGCCTCTTCTCCGACTCTGTCTCCAGCCTCGCCCTCCTCTGGTAACGCCACATCCAATGAAGACTTTTTAAGGAACTTTACTGTGTTTGGTGTCACCACGGGTCTTCCAAGTTCTGATCGTGACACAAAATGACCAGAAATGATCTTTTTAATTTGCAGACATAAACACCCATCTGTCTGGCCTCCAAACAAGAAAGCACTACCCAAGGCCTTGCTACCGAACAAGGAAGCCATCATATCTTGGCTCAAGGTCTCATGCAGAAGACGAGACTCCTGCCCTTTCACTCTGAATAAAGTTCATCTTCCTTGAATCATCAATGACTTCACCACTTTATAGGTTGAAATAATCAAGTGTGTTGAATGAACAAGATGTTTAAATCCCAAAGTGTTTGAATCATGTGTGCATTAATCAAGGTTGTGTTCAAATGAATATTTTTCCTGCAATGACTCATTTCAGATCTTAAACTACACCAGATCAGTATTTGTTGATTTAACAAGTTGGTCTCAGTGTACTCATACACATTATGATATTATTATAAATGTCCCCACTAGAGCCGGGCCTCATTAGGGCTTTTCCTGTTTCAGTTTGGTTCGGCTCAATTTAAGTATTTTTCTATCCAGTCCGGTTCCATCCGGTTCATTTCTGTCCAGTTTGGTTCTGTCTGGACCAATTTAATTCTTTTTAATCCAGTTAGATTAGATTAGATTAAGTTTATTTGTAGAGGGACAGTGCATATTAATGGGCGTATATAATTATACATATATGCAAGCCAAGGCTAATTTCCATCTTTAGTCCAGCAGCAGGTCGATAGCTGCTACACGTGTGTGAATACAAACAATCAGGAAAACAAATACAAAACAATGTTGTGATCCTAAAATTAAACCCAAAAAATAGATTAAAAAATCCATAATACACCCTAATTTGCTAAATTACCTGCTTCTGTTTACCCAGGATTAAAACTTTAAAAAGTAGCCACACAAGTTAAAATTTTCCATACATGCATATAAAATATAATCGTACACCATTTAGCAGCAAGACAATATTATCGTCCCTACCTCAGTGGAAAAACATTCTTTACCTTGACCTTAAATTTAGTGTTATATTTTCTGATTATGTTTGATTGTGTGAACAGATTTGAGTATCTAATATCCACAATTTGAGTTCTTTGCTAAAATAATTCACAGTATAAAGTTCACGGATCGCTGTTGGACCTGTATTCCATGTTCTTGAGGCATGATGTGAAAACATCGCATGTCCAAAGGTGCTTCGTCTGAAGGGGATCAGTCACCCCAGGAACTCGCCCTGGTCGATATATCGTCTTTTCCTTTTGGTTTAATGTTCTCTTGTAATGGGATCGGAGCCAATCCGTGTAACACTTTAAACATAAGTATTGAATCTGTATATCTAATCATGTTTTCCCAGCTCAGTATTCGGTATTTTTCAAGAATTCTGCAATGATGATGTGCTTTTGGTTTTCTGTCTAGGACCTTCCCATCCAGTCCAGTCCCATCTAGCCCAACCTGTCTTGTCCAGTTAGTCAGCTATTCCCTTCTGCCAGTTAGCGAGTCTATTAAATCAAACTGCTCACTCCAGTCAGCCCACTCTACCAGTCTCCAAACCCAGATAGGCACCTGCATGGCCCAGTCAGCTATCAGTTCAATTCAGTCTCTCAGCCATCCGGTCCAATCAGTCTGCTGTCCAGTCCTACTGGTTAGCTCTCAAGCCCAGTCAGTCATTGGTCCAGTCCAGCCAGTATACCCCCACATCCAGTAAGTCAGTCTGCAAGTCCAGTCGGTCAGCTGCTCAGTCCCTACAGCTAGGCTCCCTCTCAATCCAGTTCTGCAAGTCAACTTTCCACTCCAGTCATTCAGCTCCCCAGTCCAGTCCAGTCAATTAGCTGTCCAGTTACTACCTGCTTAAATTAAAAATGGAAGCAAGTTAATACCTGCAAGCCACTAAATCAGCTTTCCAGCCCAGTTGGTAAGCTGCCACTCCAAGTAATGTCCAGTCAAGATAATTCCGGTCCTGTTCAGTCCCCTCCAACCAAGTTTCCTTCAGTCAACTTTCTCCCAGCCAACTCCAGTTTCTTTCCGATTCTTCTGGTTTCTTCAAGCCAAGTAAAGTTGAGTCCCTGCAAGTCAAGACTCTCTGTCAAGTCGTCAGTCAAGTCCACTCCAGTTCCCTTCAGTTCAGTCTCTCCAGTCAAGTAGTTTCCCATTCTTTCAGATTCCAGTCAACCCCAATCCAACCCTTTTATTCAGTACTAATCCAGCCCTTTTCACCCCAATCCAGTCTCTTTGCACCACCTCCAGGCCTGGCTCCAGAGGGGGGCCCCGGTGACCCACGTCCAGGCGAGGGAACACGGTTTCCACTTATATAATTCATCATAAGAGGTCTTCGGGCTGCTCTTTGTCTGATCCCTCACCTAGGACCTGTTTGTCATGGGTAACCCCACCAGAGGCAGAAAGCCTCAGACAACTTAGCTCCTAGGATCACTGAGACACTCAAACCCCTCCACCACGGTAAGGTGGCAGCCCAGGGAGAGGTTTTTCTCTTCTTTTTATAAATCAAGTTTTTGTGTCTGACGATAAAGATGAAGGCTATTTGAGCTATTTATTACTCAGTTAATCAATACTTATTATAACATTAATTAAGCATGCTTAAGTTAAATGATCAGGTTCTGCATACACACAAAACAAATCTTCAAACAGCCTTCAGAATCCTCCGTCCTCTCTGTCCATCTTTCCATTTAAGGTAACATGGCAGAAGCTGGTGAATGGCACCAAGCAGAACGTTGCCATTGCCAATCCGTCTCTGGGTTTGTCTGTGGCCTCGCCTTACACGGACCGGGTCACCTTCAAGAATGCAGCAGTCAGACGAAGAACTCCAAATCTCGAAGATACAACCATCTGCTTCTCATCGCTTCGCCTCTCTGATGATGCCACGTACATCTGTGAATACACCACGTTCCCTGCAGGGAACCGGGAGAACACCGTAAACCTCACTGTCTACGGTAAAGATGTGTGGAAACACCACAAAACTTCACTGTTTACATTTATACCACGATTCATGGCTTTTGCTCGTGTTCCCTCAGTCCGACCTACAACTCAGATGAGTCTGTCCACCCGACGCCGGTGGCTCGGTCTTCAAACCTAAAAACTCCAGTAGCGACCTGCATCTCTGCCAACGGAAAACCACCTGGAACCATCAGGTGTGTGTTCAGGACCCAGTCTTCATAAAGAGCCCTTCTTTCTTCTCAATGGTTCCTCCCATCCCAACACACATCGTTGATGTGAGCAGGTGGGAGACGAGGGTTCCAGGAGAGGTGACGGTTCAGAGCGACTACATCCTGGTGCCCAGCAGAGAAACACACCGGGAGATACTCGCCTGTGTCACCATGTACAACGAGGAGGTCTACACAGAAAGCGTCACCCTTGATATTCAGTGTAAGTGTTACTCATATGTAACAGCAAAGCACTGAGATATGTTGAGGTGACACTGGAAAAAATGATTTTGTTACTATTTGATTTCCAGATGAGCCGGAAGTCACAATCGAAGGGTTTGATGAAACTGGTACTTGAACAGAGAGAACGTCCAGCTGATCTGCCGTGCTGACGCCAACCCACCTGTCTCTCTGTATCAGTGGAGACTGTGAGTGCGCACGCACGCATGCACGCGCATGCACGCTTAACTTATTTTGTTACTGTGATAAATTTGTTATCTTTCGGTTCTCTGAAGGATCAATGGCTCCATTTCAAGCAACATTGAAATCCGAGACAACGTCCTCTTGTTTAAAGGTCCAGTCACGTATGACCTGCAGGGATCAGACAGTATGTGTGTGATGCTACCAACAGCATCGGTACAAGATCAGCCTCGGTGGAGATCGGCATCTTAGGTACGAGTCTACATCAGTTACTTACATTTACTGTTGGAACTTGTTAGAATTGTATTTTACACCAAGGTGTTGTGAACAGTAAATGTGTTGATCAGTTTTTGTTTGTGTGTGGGGGTTTTAGAAAAGCCTTTACCGCAGATTGCAACAGGTGATGTCATCAGTGTAATCGCCTCACTATTGGCTGCTGGAGTGCTGATGGGCGTCACTGTCACAGTCCTAGTTCTCAAAATCAGAAGCAGAAGAGAAAAGCCGTATGTAAACCTGATCATCTAAGCTCTTGTTTTTTTCCATTTACTTCTCTGATTGTTTGTTTTCTCTTTAATCAGAGGCGATTCTCCGCCCAGAAAACAGCCGATAAGGAAAAGACCAGATGGTATCCAGGTATTGGAGCATTAGGCTGAGATTTTTGAAAGTAAATTACAAAAATAGAGCACAGAAACAATCAGTAACTGTTATGTGTTTTCTTATAAGGTTATGATGGTAATGGTGCATGTAAAAAAGCTTTTTTTCTGAGATGAGATGAAAATACCAAAAACACAAATTTACAATAAAATCATCAAGCTTCAAAGTTTGTGCAAATAGCTGTCGGATTAAAATAACTTAGATAATGTTATAATCAGTCAATTCAATTCAAGTTTATTTATATAGCGCCAAATTGAATTATATTATTTGTGTTTAATTTGCTATTTCTGAATGCCATTATTTTTGTTTTCTCAAATTTAGTGATAACTTGTTTTTATCTAACCAGTTCTTTATTTTATTCTATTCATTTCTGTAGTCGTTGTTTGAAATCACAGTTGCAAATCATCCCCAGATTAAAACATGTTCGTATCATCGATAAAAAGAACAAGCTTTAATACCCTGGAAACTTGGCAGATGTCATTGATGTATAAAAGGAATAACTTTGGGCCCAACACTAACCCCTGTGGGACCCCACAAGCAATGTCCAGACATGAGGAGCAGCATTTATTGATCATCACAAACTGTTGCCAGTTATTTATGTAACTTGCCACCCAATTTAAAACAACCCCTTTGATGCCATAATGTTCCAGTTTCTTAACAATATTTCATGATCTATTGTATCAAACGCTTTTTAAAAATCTATAAATAACCCTGCAACATGACTTTTTTGTCTATTGCATTTGTGATGTATTCTATTAAATCACGTGAAGCCAGTGATGTTGTTCTACCAGATCTAAGTCCATACTGACTGTCTGTGAGTACTTAATGTTCGTCCATACATTTTCCAGTCAGTTATTAAACAATTTTTCAAGAATTTTGGAGAACTGTGGTAGCAGAGAGACAGGCTGGTAGTTTGTAAAGTGGTGTTTGTTCCCAGCTTTGTAGACAGGTATAACTTTAGCTGTTTTAATTCTACCAAGAAATAAACCAGTTTGAAATGATTGGTTACAGATGTATGTAAATGGTTAATACCCTCCATTACCCTTTTGCCCACCATCATATCAATGTCATCACAATCCAGGGATTTTTTTATTCTTACATTTGCTAATAATTTCAGTTATTTCATGTTCATCCACTGCTGTGAGAAACATTGATATGTAATATTTACATATTTGATCAAGTTCAGATCCCCTTTAAAACACACTCCGACGACCAGGGCTGTATCAAGGCTTTTTAGGGGCCAAGACAAAATAGACCCCTGCCCGGTATTTTGAGTCGAAGTGCTATTTGTTTTTATATTAGACTTTTTCATATTTGCAATCAAGTCCAAAAGAGAAGAATTTATGTTATTAGACGGGTGACGGTGGCACAGGAGCAATCGGAAGGTTGCAGGTTCGAGCCCTGCTCAGTTTGTCATTGTCATTGTGTCCTTGGGCAAGACACTTAACCCACCTTGTCTGCTGGTGGTGGTCGGAGGGACCTGTGGCGCCAGCGCTCGGCAGCCTCGCCTCTGTCAATGCGCCCCAGGGCAGCTGTGGCTACATTGTAGCTCATCCCCACCAGCGTGTGAATGTGTGTGTGTGTGTGTGTGTGTGTGTGTGTGTGTGTGTGTGTGTGTGTGTGTGTGTGTGTGTGTGTGTGTGTGTGTGTGTGTGTGTGTGTGTGTGCTCTGTCTTCTCCATCCCCAGTGAGTCGTGGAGGATGACTGCTTATACTGAGCCAGGATCATCTGGAGGTTTCTTCCTGTTAAAAGTGAGTTTTCCTCTCCACTGTTGCTATATGCTTGCTTAGTATGAGGATTGCTGTATAGTCACTGACACTAGTCAGTGACTTGATGCAATTTGCTGGGTTCCTTATATAGGAAACATTTTTTCTGATTGGCTTAATGAACTGACCAGAATTGGAATGTTTATTATGTGAAGTGCCTTGAGACGACTCTTGTCGTGATTTGGCGCTATATAAATAAACTTGAATTGAATTGACTGATTATAACATTATCTTAGTTATTTAAATCTTACAGCTATTTGCACAAACTTTAACAATTCATATGCTAGGCCTTGAGACTACCGGATAATGATTTAAATCCCTTAAAGACCTAAAAATCGTGAAAAATACAATGTAATTCATCAGTAAGGATTTCTTTTTATACACATATCAACCCAAGTGAAGTATTCTTTATTCTGGACTCTTATTCCAATTCACAGAAGCAGAAAAAAACATTGTACAGGTAAGATCAAATGAAATATGAGCACAATATGAAAAGGACAAGAAACCATGAAAACAGAAAATAGGGACAATAGTAACAGTAGTGTGAAAATGAAATTATAGTAACTCTAATCTAAAAAAGAAAAAGACTCTTATACCAGTGTTTTAACATCATTGACTGGTACTGCACAGACACAGGTACTGGTTATATTTAAAATAATCACTTTGTGTGGCCAATAGTTTCCTTTTATTTGAATGGCCCCTTGCCTGTTATCCGGGACCTGTAATTTATCTACATGAAGAAAAAAACCTTTAAAAAAAAACAAAATGACCCTGGTAATGACTAAAAGTGTAGTTTGGTAAACTATAAACTGAGCTAATGGTGCGTTAGCTTAGCTCCTAAACAAAAAAAAGCTGGTGTGGACCATACCAATTTGAGCGATGGGAGAGGGGATTTATACTTTTTTAATGGTTAAAAACACGTTGTTACGTGGGTTAACGTGTGTGTCCTACTGGGCACAGGTGAGTAATCCTGAGGAGTCGCAGAAGTCCAAAAATGTTCCAAAACCTGGTACCGGGTAAGCACAGGGAAAAGATCTGTAGGTTCACAAAAAATCCTAGAAACACTAGAGCACAAAATCCAAGAGTCGCAAGAGGGCAGGAAACTACCAAGCTGTAGTAATCATCCGGCGTCGAGGAGTGTTCTCCATCCTCCTTTTGCATCCAGACCCGCTGATTGCAAATTAGCTGCAGCTGGAGCCTCCCTCTCCTGAAACACACAACTCAAAGATGGGAAAATGAGGAGGAGTCACCCCGGCACATGGCAGGTAAATAGCATCTGTGCTTTTGTTTTATTACATTTATTGTTTTTACTGCTTTGAGTGTTTCTGTTGCGCTTTTGTTTTGCACTTTTGGTATCTCAAATAACAAAAAACATGTCACTCAGCTGTTACTTCTTATTACTCGTGTGTGTGTGTGTGTGTGTGTGCATTATTACTGTGTTTCAATAGGTTTTTGTTTCCTATTACAGGGGAAAATGTCTGTCAGACAGTTAATCAGCCAGAACAGCTGAAACCACCAAGTGTGATTATCCAGATCAGAAACAGTCGAGGATCAAGTTCATCTGCAAGGAAAATAATTGAATCTGTGATGAAATATTATCAACATCATCCTCTAAGAGGAGCGTTCACCCTCACAAACACCAGCAGGCTTCAGCAGTAAAGAGTCTCCACATGATGATGGTGCTTACTGGTGTGGAGAGAAAGAAAAGGATGGAAGTTCCCGAGCTGGACTCACAAAACTAAAGGCCAAAGGTGAGAAATTCATGTGATCAGTCTTTGGGTTGTGATTTAACATGAATTAAGACTTAAACTCTACTTTCCCACAGACATAAAGGCCTTCAGAAAGTCACCAGCTGCTGGAAAGCGTGTTTCCACCTGACCAGGCTGTCCCAACGGCCATCTTCAGGGACCTTCTGAGTACCTGCTCTGGAGTAGGTACTCAGAACGGCCCGGTGGAGCAGCTGAGCAGAACCTCCAGCTAACTCATGATTGGCTGTAACTTGGTAGGAAATGACATGAGCAGACGTCCAAAACAATCGGCAGCAATAAAATGAGAAGAGTAGCTGGTGAAGCAGAATGGAAGTAAAAAAGGGAAAAAACAGCGATCACTTTTAAAATATAACTCCCAAAACTCGGTGGAATTCCACCACAGACTTAATAAACGGAGCTTGTCTCGCAAAACTCAGAGCTGCTCTTGTCCTCTGAATGGATTAAATTATGATATACTTCTATAAAATAAATGCTTTTAATATTAATAATGTTACTTTATTGGGGCTGATCAGTGACATCACTCACTGCCAAAGCAGCCGTGATACGCTGACGTCTGTGCAAGTTCTGAAAGGGCTGGATTTGAATGAGACACAACAGCTGAGAGGACTGGGACATCCTATCTCCTGGTTCAGTTCCCCATCCCAGGAACTACCCTGGAGATCCGGTAATGGAAACATGCCTAATGACGATTTAAAACGTCTTACAACGTTCATCTGTAAGGGAGAAGATCCTACTACATGTCAGCTTCTTGTAAACACAACAAAACTAAATATGGACCACAGATTTTTAATGAAAGAAGCTGAAACAAACAAATTGGCCATAACAATCAGAGACGTAACCGCTGATTCTGGGTGCTACTGGTGTGGAGCTGAAAACACCGACGAACAACGCAGCTAAACATTCACCCACAGAATGTCCTTAAATGTTGGCGAGTTGTGGTGTTTTAGTCTGACCCACGTCCGGTTTGTGGAGTTACTCTGATTAATGCCGAGCTCACATTTTTCACACATCAGAGAGGACGGCAGCTGGATTAGACACATCTGGAGGGTTTAGTTTTTGTTTTCCTTCAGGACCAGCAGTCACATCTCCTGTAACTTCTAAAAGTCCAACTAAAACTGGTAGGAGATTATTATTATTATTATTATTATTATTATTATTATTGTTATCGTCATGAATTTCCACCATTTTTAAGAATGACTGGTGACTATTTATTGTTGTTTTGTAGGCGACTCAAAGAAAAGAAACAGACGTAATGGTCTGTGGAGTCCTGTTGGTGCTGCTTCTGGTTATTATCACAGCAACAAACGTCGTCTACAAGCGTAAGAATTTTAATCACTTTGTTTACAACATAGAAATCTTACATGTGACGTTCAAACGTAAGATCACGATGTTTGAATGCTTGATTGTGATCATTATTTTAGCTCTTTCTCAGGTTTAAAAACAAAACGTAACAGAAAATGATGGAGTCGTTTTAAGGAGCTGACATTTGTTGCATCAGTTCCCTGAATTAGAAACGTGATAAAAACGTAACTTTATCTCTGTCATCAAAGCGCAGGAAGCTGCTGTTTTTATCTGAAACAACAACAACAAAAGCCTCCAATCACATATAAAAACATGACAGCACAAAGTCATTTATCAGTTGCATGAGACAAAATCTGAGTTTGCAGGTCTGCAAGCTTAAATTGTTTTTTTCTGTCTTCTTCTTTCTTTCTTGAAAAAGTTGCAGTGTCCACCCGGCTTAAGTCCCCATAAACATTGAACACTTTTAACCATAATGTGTATTTGGATAAAATCTAATTTACCTAAATGGACCAAAATAAGGACAATTAAAGAAACTGACTCTGACATGAAGCATGTATGGTGCTGCAGCCAGCTGCTGCTAGATAGCTGCCACTAGCAGATCTGTGATTACAAGTATGATTCAAGTGTGAGTGCCTGTGATACGTGCATGCCACTCTCTTCTCATTCAGGATGGGCTCCAGAGCTGCCGGTTTGATGCTGGCAGCGATGGACGACGATCGCCATCAGACACGTCAGCACGCTGAGCTTCAGAGCCCGCTGGTTCTTCCTCAGGAAGGAGCCCAACAGAGACAGAGCCTCTGGCAGGATGGGGACAGGTCAGCCTGAAGAGGAAGGGAAGTTTTTTTTCGCGTCTCTAGTTTGTCTTTTGTTGACAAATATGTGTGCTGAACCTTTAACGGAGCTTTTATCCCCACACACCACCTCTCGGAACCTCAGATCCACATCTGAAAACCTCCTGGCTGTTCCTGGAACCAGACTGAAAACCAAAGGGGACAGGGCCTTTCAGACTTTGGAACAGTCTACCTTCAAATCTCCGTCTCTCTAACACTGTAGAGGTCTTTAAAAATCATCTAAAAACTCACCTTTTCATCCAGGCGGTCCCTCCCTACATGTTCTAAAAGATGGCTTTGTTCGGGTTCACACCTTCACTTTGTTTATACTCATGATTTTATTTTCTACGTTTAACACTGCTATTGTTTTTCTGATGTTTTTATTGGTTAGAGGTATTTGCCCTGATCTTTATCATGTTGTACAGCGCTTTGTGATTTATATCTGTGAAAGGCGTTCTATAAATAAACTTTTACTTAACAGGGAAGCAGAAATGAGGGTGCTGGTTCTAACGGCAGTTAGCTTTGTTATCTCCTTTTATAATCTCTCCAGAAAGATGGCCAGGACCCCCTGAAGCTCCGATCCCAGGTGGTCTCCAAGGAGACACACCAGGTGACCTATGCAGGAAATGCCTCTTTCCTTCACTTCCTGGTTGATGTCTGCTGCTTTGAGCCTCGTCACCATTACAAAGACACCTTCAGGAAGAGTTTTATGGAGAACAGGTGACCAAATAAAACACATCTGGAGTGAACCAACAGCTGATCCAAAGCGAACACATGGAAGGATGAAAACAAGAATAAAACAAAGTCTGCAAGAACAAAACATTTCTTCATGCTTTCATTGATTTTCTGAAGGAACCCGACTCCTTCTCGTCTCACAGGTTCTGGCAAACCCGTTTATGAAACCAACACACATTAAAGCAATAAGGTGAAGCAACGCAGTTTCCTGGTAACATAAATCAAGAATTGTCAAAGAGAATTAGTTTTAAACTTCTGCAGAAAACTTCCTCGGCCGGGGCCAACGCCCCTCTTTGACATACGGCTTTAGGTCAAACGCTGCAGACACGGCTGTCGGTTCCTGAGGTCTCCTCAGTTTTATCAGCTGCTGAGTGACCAGCAGGGCCTCAGATGTGATCTCATAAAAGCTGTCCTCCACACACACCAGGACAGCAGGGAGCAGAACCTGCTGGAGACGCACCAGCATGACACCCAATCAGAAGTTTGGTCTTCAGTGGCCTCTAACGAGGCTTTTATTATACGAAGATTCAGTTTTAATGCCTTTGTTACACCCCTCTGTGGGCGCTGCTAGGAAGGAGAGGGGCATAAACATAAAAAGGACAAGTTTAACGCAAAGTAACCCTAACGGAGGAGAAAAAGGCTTGACCAAGCAAAAACCAAACTCAGAGTGTCCTTGTCTTTACAAAGGTTTTATTAAAGAGCAAGTCAACCCCTACCAGAGTCTAACTCCACTCTCACTTCATGTTTGAAAAATGCAACAAATGCTGTTGCCTGGCAGACCGAGAGGGCGGAGCTGCTAACAAATACACACACACACAGGCTCATGACAGCATTGTGACATCATAATGTACCAGTTTACATCATAGCATACCTCTTAGCCAATAGCGGTGGCAGATTTAAATTAAAATACAGTGCAGAGTTTTTACCTGACAACGGCACAACACTGCCAGTTTTAGGCAGAATATTTAAATTTTAACTAAGATGCACTGAAGTGCCAAATTATTGACTACACGGGTCTGCAGCACGATTAGACACTCGTTTATTTAGTTTATCAGCAAAAAAAAAATTATTTGGGGGTGACTTGCTCTTTAAAAAGAAAGGAAACCAAAAGAAGGGGCCAAAACCCTTACCACGAAATTAACCAAGTTAAAATTAATTAATTAACTGAAAATGTCCAGAGGACCAACCACTACAAATCCTAAAATTAATCTCCTTTAATAAAATGGACTGGAACTGTGGGCAAAATCCCCACCAAGTAGTTAAAAGGTTTGTCTAAAAGACAAACCAAACAAAAAGGTACTAAAGTAACTTCATTTGTCAAAACACCAAAACTACTAAATAGCTCTGCTATATTTAAAACGGGAAACAGAGACTCCAAAAGAGGAAAAACCCCACCTGGTCATTTACCAAAGGTAGTCTAAGAGACTCACCAAACCAACAATTACCGGTTAACTAAGAATATCTCTAAACATCAAAATTCCTAAGATTACTTTTCTCAAAAGAAAGCCAAACAACCTGGTTTTAACCACAAGACCGAGATAACCACAAAGGGGAGAGAACACACGTTGCTGGTGCAACCTACAAACATTTCTCTCCCCTGATGAGCTTCAGCTGGCCGCTTTTGACGGGCCGGCTGACGAGCTGAAAAGTCCCAGCTGGACATGACGGCTGCTCTGGCGCTGTCCATGGTCCTGAAGTAAAGACAGCTTCCCAAGGAGCAGCTGTCCAAGGTGCTGAACTGCTGAACATGAAAATGGGAGTGCAACACACCACTGGGCTCCAAAACGGCAGTAACAGTGTTCTAAAGGGAACCACGGAGAAGAACCTGCATGTGCCGCTGAGAGGTTTGTGGAGGGTGTGAGAGGAGGAGGACGTTAAAGAAGGAGAGAGCATCGATCCTCATGGAGGAGGAGGAGAACTTATCTGTCAGGGAGAAGATGATGCCTGGAGGAAAGAGGTAGTCCTGAAAACTTGAACGTTTTTGTTGGAGGAGTACTGCTGTCCGTTCATCCAGACTCCTGCTCCTCCTGCACCTCCTGCACCTGCTGCAGCTCCCGCTGCTGCTCCTCCTGCTCCAACTCCCCGCTGCTGCTACTCCTGCTGCTGCTTCTCCTGCTGCAGCTCCCGCTGCTGCTCCTCCTGCTCCAACTCCCCGCTGCTGCTACTCCTGCTGCTGCTTCTCCTGCTGCAGCTCCCGCTGCTGCTACTCAGGTTCCTGCTGCAGCTCCCGCTGCTGCTCCAGCTGCCGCTACTCTTGCTCCTGCTGCTGCTAATACTGATCCTGCTGCTGCTGCTCCCACTGCTGCTACTTCTGCTCCTGCTGCAGCTCCCTGCTGCTGCTATTGCTGCTGCAACTCCCCTCTGCCGGTCCTCCAGCTCCCACTCCCGCTCATCCTCCTTCAGCTCTTCCTCGTGTCTTATCTGAAAAAAGACATAACAAGGTTAAAGAGCTGGATCTACCAACACTGGTTTTTCACCCGTTTCTCAATAAACAACATTCATAACATTCCAACACCCTTTTTTCCCAGGATCAGTAATGATGAAACAGTGAATATTTTCACCTAAAAACATAAATGAACATTTTTGTTTCAATAGTAAAAGTGTCTCAGAAAAATCCTGCTAAACTTCTTGTGGCCTCAGATCTAAAGGAGCGGTCTCCCATCCCAGCATCTGCAGCTCCAGTGCACGCCAAAGAACAACCACATCATCTGCAGGAGGCAGAGATGAGATCCCAGGATTCCCAAACCACAGGTTCTCTTTTCCACTGGTTCTACCAACAAGATCGGAGACCAAAGAACGTCCTAGCAGAGTTCAACCCGCTCTGGGAACAAGCTTGACTTTGTGCTAATAATGTGCTCAAACTCTGGGGCTTTGACGTGATTTCATGTCAGATGATGATTCCACTAAACATGGATGTTCTCAGCTGCACCGTGAGTAGATGTTGTGTTTTAGTGTTCTGTGTATTACCTCGGTGTTCTGCTCCACGGCCTCTATGACGAATGCTAGAAGCGTGTTCCAGAGGATGATCTGGGAGATGATGACGAATGAAACAAAATAGATCATTGGGATCCATTTGTCTCTGCCAACGCAGGAGTCGTCTCCGGGTCTGCATGGTCTGCTGGCGTCCTGCATTACATGAGAGACAATGTCGTTCACTCTCTGGCGGGCAGGCGTGAGCGGCCAGAGTCAACGTGGTGAAATGCATGTGTGAGTTTAGACGTACGATCCAGAGGTCACTCCAGTTGTCGCCTGTGAATATCCTGATGACGGTCAGAAACGCAGGTCCAAAGTCTTTAAAGTTAGCGTAGCGGTTCAGGCCGATGCAGGGGTAGTCCTTAGAGCATTCTGGTCACACACATGAGATCCACGGATGTGTGTGTGTGTGTGTGTGTGTGTGTGTGTGTGTGTGTGTGTGTGTGTGTGTGTGTGTGTGTGTGTGTGTGTGTGTGTGTGTGTGTGTGTGTGTGTGTGCTTTTGAAGAAACGAACCCAAAGTGCTGAACGCATCCACCCCAACATTGGCGTACACCACGAGGACAAACGCCAGCAAGACACAGAGGGGGAAGATCTGCAAGCAGAGCATTTGGTAATCCAGACAAAAAGCTGAATGTTTTCCAGGAGTGCTAAAGGATAAACATTTATAATAAAACTCCCCAAAAATATGGAAAAGAAAAGTGGGAGCATGCACATTTACCCATTGCAGGCTCTTCACGAGGATCGCAGTAAACTTCCTCACCGTCTTCGCCCTCAGAGCTGAAAAAAGCACAGCCACGTCAGCTTTAAGCACACATACAACACACACTCATCTGCCCGCCAAACATCTGTTTCACTTGAATGAATCTGTTTAATTATTTTGTACCTTGTGAGTAGCGGAGGAGCCGAAAGACCCTCAAGGCTGTTGGGCTGAAGGTCATCGAGTCCGTCAGCTGCATCACGTCCAAGGACAGGTTGATGCCCATGATCAACGTGATGAAGAAATAACCATAGAGCAACCTAAGCACACACACACACACACACACACACACACACACACACACACACACACACACACACACACACACACACTGTGAGACACATGTAGCGCATACCGAAAAAAAAGGTCCTTTAAGGAAGTTACTTGTTGGACAGGAATCTCCTGAAGCCATACCCAACCAGTGTGATTAAAATCTCACTGGTCAGGACGCCGGTGAAGATGACCTGACAGAGGATCACCAGGACGCCGACAGACTGAACACACAGAAACAGTCATTAAACACACTTGCAGATGGAGACTTTTAGACTCAGATGTGTGTGTGTGTGTGTGTGTGTGTGTGTGTGTGTGTGTGTGTGTGTGTGTGTGTGTGTGTGTTACCGTGGTCTGATGCCTCATATCCACACCCATCAGCGCCACGCTGAAGAAGACGGACAGGTTGATGGCAGCTTTGTAGCGAGGGTCAAACAGAATTGCTTGTGCCCTCATCTGCAGCAGCGTGTACCTCGTCCGGCGTGTCTCTAAAACACACAAGTGAAAACTACATTCACCCACTAGTGGAAACACTAAACACCTTCAGGCTGCTGTGATGACAGAGATCAGCACAGGTGGAAATAAACCGCCACTCG